>NW_019154090.1:3853280-3902496 GCF_002288905.1 Enhydra lutris kenyoni | reverse complement strand
CTCCAGAATGGCGAGAGAGTAAAGGTCTGCTGTGTCAGCCCCACAGCCGTGGCATCAGTGACGGCCGTCATGGTAAACAAACACAGGGGTTCCTGTCTTTGTTTCCCCTATGTCACTCTGCCAGGTGGCTGCTTCAGAGGGCGGGGAGGGAGGCAACAAGCCATCGGTAAAGATGTTGATGTTGACAAGGAAGAGTTTCATCGTCGGGCTCTTTTGCCCAGTGCAGGGTTCCTCTCTGGGTCTCTGAACTTGGGCCATATCACTCTCTCTCTGACAGTGTGACGGATTCATTACATTTGGTCCCTCACACTCCCTCCCACACACACTCCCACACGCGCACACCCACTCCCACACGCCATTTTACTTCTAAGACTCTGATCAGCAGTTCCCAACTATTTGCCAGAATATTCCTGAGAGAATAAAACCTTGGGAAAGGCCAAACATGCTGCAGAGTGATGTAAAGAGGTGATTTATCAGTCCAGTGGCTTAGACAAAACACGGGGAGCTCAGTCATAGAAACATCTGGAAGGTCAGGTCCAGGTGAGTTAATCCCGAAGAAACACTGAATCCTGGGTCCTGGGAACTGGTGTTGCAGAGTCTGGTGTGAGGTGCTTCTCGGCTCCAGACATTTCGGTTTCTCCAGTTTCCCTGTCCTTGGGCCACTGTTGTGTCCAGCCCTGAAGGGTAACCCGTACTTTGCCGGCAGTGGGGTGTAACAAACTCTGTCTGGTGCTTTGAGGGCTCTCCCTTTCTGGAGTCCACTCTGACTTTTAACTTCTCAGATTCCTGCGGTGGCCCAAGAGGTCACAGAGGGAGCTGCTCCTAGGTGCACGGGATAAGAAGGACCAGGGAAGAGTGCAGAGCCCCAGCCCCTGGAGCAGGGTGAGTGGGTAGACAGAGGCGCTTCTGGTGTCATGGGCACGGTTTCGCCACTAGCCACAATCCCAGCCCTGAAAGTTTTGGTGGGTGGTTTGTGTTACCTTGAAGACCTAGGGGTTTCCTGTAGCTATGGAAACATATATCTAGGCATGAAGAAGTCAGGGGGAGAACTGCTAGTGTTGCCTTGACAACAGATAAAAACCCAAGTCTTTGTTGTTAGTAGAGATAATGCACCTGCAATCTTTTAAACTCATTTACTTGCGGGAAAGAGAAGCTGGAATGGGCTTGAGTACTTTCCGGAAGCAGATGACTGGTGAAAGCCTTGACTGGGGAGGGGGTGTCTTTTCAAGGTTTCTCCTGCTGAGTGGCGGGGGGTCAAGTTCTTTGTAGGAATGGCTGAGATGTACAGAGGGTTAGCGTCCTCATGCGCTAACACCCTGACCCCACGGCCTTCCTTCACCCTGGGGGTTATCACAGTGATGACCTCCGCTCCTGTCTCGTTGTCTATTTCCCAGCTGATTCGGAGGGGACGTGACTTCTTGCCAAGGAGCTGCCAAGGAGCTGAGAGCCCATTGTTAGCAAGATACTCAAGTGCCCATTCCCCCTCCAAAATCCTGCCCCCCAGCACTTGCAAGAGAGGGTGTGAAATGTCAAGATATGCCACTTCCGGTGACACGAGCCACTCCGAAGTCATCCCAGGGCTTCTGAAACCCCGGAAAGATCAACCTCGAGTCCTCTGCTAAGTGCCCATAAAGCACAACTCTGGGCCACGTGCCACTGAGAGGTCACTTGCCTTCCGTGATGTCCTGCGAGGACGCTGGATGTCCCGGTGGCAGGAGGCTTCCTGAGTTGGTGCTCAGATGAAATCTGCGTGGAGAGGGTCCTCGAGCCAACTTCAGGGGACTGGTAAGAGGCTTCCTGTTCTATCCAGAAGAACAATGACGTTGGATGTTCTTGAAGCTGGAGTGCCTTCTCTCTGTGGGGGCAGACGCACCAATGGATGAGAGAAGAGGAGCCCAGACTCATGGAGAGTCCTTATGTTGCCAAGTGTGGGATTTGGACCCCAATTCAGTCTAGAGAACATTGAGTAAAACAAGAAAGAGACACACACCAAAATATTTATGACCTGGGCGATGAGAAGAGCACCTGCGGTGGCTTCCCGGCTGGCCAGCCCTGATCCCAGCCCTGTCGCCAAAAGTGATGCCTTCCAGTGATTATTTTAACCCAGTATGTTGACATATGGAGACCAATATGCTGAGAAATACAGAGAAGGTGACTGGGTGATTGATGGCAGCATTTTATTTATTTATTTATTTTAAATGTACCAAGGGTCTGTCTTCCGGCTCAAGCTTTGTCTCTGTAGCCTGAGAAGCAGGCTGCCCTCTTTTGGGGTGCTTCACGAAAACTCAGCCTGGAGAATTTAGGATTACCCAGATTTATCAATTCAAGGACTACTTATTAGGAGAGTGAAGGAGCATTTTTAAGTAGATTTCGTTCATTCAGCAGCTATCGACAGCCTGCTCTAGGTCGCAGACACTTTGTTGGGGATGCGGTAGGGAACCAGGTAGGAACGTGGAGATACGTCTCTGGGCTGTTCTAAGGTCACGATGTCATTCACAAATGTGGAGATTTCGCAACCCTGTTATAAAACGTGAAGGATACCTACAGCAGGAAACAAACAGAAACAAACAGAAACAAACGAACAAAGCCCCCAGAGATGAAGGGCTTGGAGCTGGATTAAAAGTAACCATTTGCTGAAATAGCCAATAATACCCTCCCTGACCCAGGAGGCCCCCTGAGCCTCAGGCTTTCTTTCATCAGCCCAATTTCCTCTTATTAAATTTGGACAAAAACGCAACATCGTCACCGAAAATCAGCGCATTCGTGAATTAGAAAATGATCTGAAAGCATTAGAAACACAGGAGATAAATCAATTTTGACATCCAGCTTTTTGGTTGACTTTATAGTTGTTGAACTTGCCGGGCTGAAGTACGTTTCATAAGAAACTGCTTTATTAACAAAGATCGGACTGAGAATTCTCACTGCGTCTGGGACAGGAATCGATGCTGGGCCGGGGTTATTTTGGGTGACGATTTCCAGCCACTGCTTTCCCCACACGAGCGAGATAATATAAATTCAACGTCACTGCCCCTAGATGCACCGTGCTAGTTCCCTCAAAAAATAATGAAAAGAATGCATCCAGAAAGGCCCATCAATCATGTGTGTCTGACTTCTTCCCTCTGCAGATGGTCACGACTATACCCTGTGATATTCTTTTTCGCTTCTGTTGAAAGCAACCACCTTGTAAAGAAGAGGTTTTCAAACCGGAGATTAGGGAACACGCAGCTCCTGACATTTCATGGAGTGGGGGGGAGGCGGGAATTTTGAAGTGGATGAATCACCGGGGGATTCAAGCTGGGACGCATGGCTTATTCGGAAATGCGACCCTGCGCCTCTCCTTTTTTGAAGGATAAATGGTGGAGAAAAACTTATTTTGGTGACTCATCGAGAGCAGGGAGCGGGAGATGGGGAGATGGGTGACTGACCAGCAGATCCAGGCTCTCAGAAGAGGGTTAACTCTCTCCCGGCCTCTGAGGATCTCTAATCCCTCCCCAGCAGGAGCCGTGGGTGGACAGGATGTCCTCAAGTTGCCCGTGGAAAAGAGCGCATTGCCCAAGAAGTTCTGAGGCACAAGAACTTTCTTTTTCCCCATCTTTTGGCCAATGGTTCCTTTTGTAAATATCCGCTTGGTCTCCGGGGCAGTGAGAGATGTTGGGGTTCCTACACTGGGGCCCAACTGTCTCACGAATCAAGTGGCATTTGAAAGGATCTTGTCCCTGATCAGAGGGACAGACAGACAAGAGATGTGGCTGCTGATGTCCCTTGAACCCCCAGCCTGGTCACAACTGAGCTCACCTGCTTAAGCCTGACCTTACTCCCCGGCTTGATGAATTCCTTTGGAAGGAAGCCCATCTGGGGGGGCCTTTGGTCACTTACTACCAAGAGAATCTTGAGGAACAGGAAGCTAACGTTCGTTAAGTGAGGGAAGCCCTGGGCACGTGGTGAGCACTCATTAGAAGGGGATTTTCACTTCCCCTGTCGGGCTGTTGATGAACCCCTCGTGCGCTGTGACCCTTCACACCAGACACTCTGGGGCATGGCCTCTGCGCTACAGCGAAGATGTCTGTGAGCTGGGGGCATCTGGGGTGGCTTGGAGGGATGCATTCCCTCCATGCCAAGGCTACATCTTGTGTCTGAATCTCTCCACAGGAAATGTGGAGGGATGTGTAGTAGATCGTTTACAAAAATGGTCACCCACCCAATTCTTTGTGGCTTTTCAGTCCCTCCCATCAAAAGAAAAAGTCTGTTGCTTTACCCCTTGAGTCTGGCCTGGGCTAAGACTTGCTTTGGCCGATGGAAATGATCACGTGTCAGCTCTAAGCTTAAGCCTCGAGAGTCCTCCCTACCTGGTCTTCTCCCTCCCTACCTCCCTCTACCTCCAAAGCCTGCTACCTCCATGTGAAAACACATAGGCTCACTGTAGAATGGAGAACCCTGAAGAGGGGAGCCTAACTGTCCTATGCAAGGCCGTCCTGACCCAGTCTACGGCCAGAGGACCCCCAGATAAGTTTGAGAACTCAGCCAAGACAAGTAGGCTGTATACCCACCCACTCGCAGCTTCCTGCACACAGGAGATCGAGCCCCTGAGACAGGGACAACCCCCAGCTGGCCTTCAGAGCAATGACGAATGCCTGTTGCTTTAAGTCACCATGACGCAGGGGTGTTTGTTACACAGTGAAAGCTAACCGCTACAGACGTCACTGGTTAGGCATGCTCGGCACTAAAATGGTTGCTGTGGTGAAAAGTGGTCTGCACATGATTTACCTCCACAAGTCCCACAAAGCGTTGGGAGGTCACTGACTTTGAAAACACAAGGTATTCTTGTTGCTATGGATACCCTCATTGAGACATCAGAGTGCAAAGAGAGAAACCTAGTGTTGCCTTGACAACAGGTTTGAAAATCTGAGTCTGGAAAGGCAAAGACTAGGAGGGAAAAATGGGAAAAAAATAGGAAGAAGCAGGAGGCGACGGGGAAACGAGCCCGGCCAAGCTCCCCTCCCAAACAACAACCTGCCTCCATGCAGTTGTCAGTCTCTTAGAGGTGAGGGCTGCCCGAGTCAGGGGCTATCAAGTGAGCAACACGAAGCTTTTCTCTTTTCATGGCCCGTCCCTGCCGCGGGAGGGAACTGCACGGCCAGGAGCCTTGTGAAGGACCGGCATCGGGTGCCGCCCTTCAGGAGTCAGCAGTGGCTTTCCGCCAAGTTTTGTTCCAGGAATTAGATTTTCCCCGAGCTGGGAGGGGCCTTGGAGTGTCCACTCCCTTGCTCCTCTTGTCCTTCTGCTGAGAGAGAAACTGAGGCCCAGAGAAGGTGGGCCTGCTCAAGGTCTCCCAGGATTCTAGGATTTGGGTCCTGGTGCAGCGGGTGACGGCTCCAGCCTGGAGTCGGTCAGCCCTGCCTCCCAAGTCCTCGTGACACCATTGACTACCTCGTGATGGCGCATACACCAGCCGACCTCCTAGACCCTTTCTATGAGAGGGGCTCCTCATGAGGCTGGCCTCAAAGGGTGAGGACCACCGTGATCTCATGCACCCAAAGCCCGGCACCCAGCCTACAATGAGTTTGCAATAAACGGCTTGTTCTTATTTTCACTACAGTCCTGTTACTCTGTCTTTACCCTTCGGAGTCATGCGAGGAATGCTGGGGAGGCCCAACGGGACCCCAAATCTTCCCCAGGAGGCTTGCTGGTGCCTGTGATGATGCCCACTGTCATTTTCTATCTCCAGTCGTTGGGTGTCACAGCTGGTAATCTTCAAAGCAGCTTTCGTGTCTTCCTCCCAGGCAAGCTTCACGGTCTCTCTCTGTCAGGGAGGATGTCACCTGAAGTCCCCAGGCAGCTCCTGTGTGCCCGAGGGCTGAAGCCTGGCTCCCCTGGTGCATCTCCGTCCCCCCCATACACAGTTGCCCTGTAGAATGGCATAGCCACACAGATGGCCCAGACGTGGAGTTTAACACAGAACAAGAGGCAGGAAGTTTGCGGGCATCTGTTAGTGAGAGAAAAATCACCAGCCGTGTGTGGAAATTTTATGAATGGCAAATAAATGATGCACAAATACCACTTGCCTATTCCGACCTGAACACCCTGCCCCTCCTAAGCAGTCCCAGCCGAGTCAGAGCATTTGTTAAGGGAGGAGAAGGGTCTCTGTGCATGGCCCGGTGTGGTAATGGAGAGGAGGGGCCCACGGAGGTCCAAGGAGATCGTCACCGACCGGCGGGCTGGCTGAGCTGGTGTGGAAGGGGGGCTGCCTGGTGGGCGGAGACGGGGGCTTTGCAGATGGCATCAGTAGCCCTTGGGTCAGAGGGAGAGGTTAGAAAGCTGGGACGGGGATTCAGGGACAGGGCCAACACAGGGGAGGGGTCGGCGAGCAGCAGAGGGATCTTGCTCTCCCGCCCGCGTCTCTGCTCGGGCATATGCTCCCCAGAACACTTCTGGGGGCTGATCAGGCTTGTCATTCACAGAACACAAACCAGGTGAAGGGGTGCTGCGAAGCATCTTTGAAGCGGGGGCTGGTTGAAAGGCTGTGGAAGTCGGACTTCTCAGCAGCTTAGCCAGGGCACGTAAGAGCAGGCGACACAGACCTCCCTTCTGCTGGGAAGGCATGTGTCCTCTGCCCACGGGGGTCGGCGCCGGTGGTCTGGGTGTGGGGAGTGGCAGAGGGAGGACGTCTGCCACAAAGTGATCTGTGTTGGTGGCAACGGTAGGTGATCATCTGACTGCTCAGGAAAAAGAAACTTTCTTCCTCTGCTTGTTCCTTTTCCTCGGGCGCTGAGCGGGAGACGGACCCCGGGCCGGGCCCGTCGGTGTTCTGGAACGCCATCCTCCGCGGTCACTGCTCGGGCCCCGTCCGAAGAGAGAAGTGGTTGCTGTGTGGGTGGCCTTGTCTGCCCTCAAGTTCGAGCACGTATAGATGGACTGGAAGCACAGCTGGGGACAGATTCTGATTTTAAATATAAGTGTCACCTCTTTTGTCCCTTGGCCACATGCCCCAGTGCCAGGGAGGGTTCGTTGCTGTGTCCCCGACTCGCCATCTGTCTCATGATCACTGGGCCTCCACAGCCATGATGGGCGCTTGATCTGATTTCTCTTGACTGGAAACCCACGGCTGGGGGGTTGGATGCCGCTGGGCATGTGCTGCTGTGTGGCCGGTCGGAGGCCTCCTGGGGGACGGCATGTCTGGGGAGCAGCCTCTTCCTCCGTGGGCTTGCCCCCCGACCTGCGAAGAGCTTCCACAAGGTGACAATGAGCTTCTAGTTGGCAGACGGGGCTCAGGCCAAGGCACCTCCCTCGGAACGTCAGCTTCTTCTCAGAGGAAGGGACGGCCCTTTTGGGAGGCTCGGTTGGGTCGTACTGGCTGTCCCCGTAGCTGGTGTTCTCCCTCCCACGCCTCACCCTTGCTGGCAGAAGCTCTGTTTGTGGGGGCGCCCATCGTCCTCCAAGCTGGGCACGTGTTCCCCTCCTCAGGCAGGGGGTCAGCTCCGACCAGAGTCAGTCAGCCTTGGCAATCCCCTCCTCTGACTGGGGCTGGCTTCGGGGCGGGCGAGCATCTCAGGCCGGCCCGATGAGGCACTAGGTGACATCTGCTGGGGGCTTCTGGAAAAAGCTCCTCTTAAAAACAGACACAGGCCGAGATGGCTCTTTTCTTTGGCTGGACGTTCACTGTTGGGACTGGGTGGGATGCCTGCCTGGGATGGCACCGGCCGTCTTGGGACAGTGATGGCCTGAGGCCGAGGCTTGGGCTCCCGGGACGCAAGATGGGAGGGAGTGAAGGAACGCAGGTCCCGACTGGGAGCTGTGGGGCCCCCGGCCTCGCCGTCCCTGGCCCTGCCCGGCTGTAGGGCCCACAGAACCCTGACTTATGGTTTCAGCTGTTGTAAGTGCTGACGGCTGTTCCTCGCGGGTCAGTGCTCCCTAAATGTCCTGGTCGTGTGGGAGCCACTGCAGGAGATCACGCTCGCCACCCCGAAATCTGAGGAGCCCCTCCCTAACGGGTTCGCTTGTTGTTCGACACACCCGACTGAGGACGGCTTTGCATCCCCCCCCCCCCCGAGACGAAGGAAGACGTGTCCGTCTGTGGGGTCTGATGCGCCCGTCCCAGGTACGCCAAGGAGCGGGGGAGACGGCCAGGAAGATGGAGAGCCTCGGCCGGTGTCTCCAGGGAAAATGTGATTGAATTGTTTATTAGTTTCTGCTTTCCCTAACTATTTTTCATCGACTTGCACTTGGGTATAGCATTGATTTTAATCTAAAGCCGTGAGTGCAGGAAAATCTCATTAATTCAGGCCTCACCAATTGTGAAGTGATAATTTAAATTGGGGCCGGGCTGAGGGCTGGCTGGAGTGGGAGCAAGATGGAAAGCAAACTGTTTTTAAGGACTTTGGCTCACTAGGTAGATGTAACGAGATGCTTCCAATTATAAATGAACCTTGTGTGTTCAAGTTCAGTGGGAACCGTGCTTGAAAATCAATCCGTCAACAAATATTTATTGAGTGTCCCTTATGCACACGTCCCCGGCGGGCTAACATACTTTGTTAGAAGTTACTTCCAATCATTGCCTATGCTGGAAAGTCATGAATGTCTTCAGGAAATGCAGTGTCTTCAGTGGTCTGTGTTCCCGGGACAGCCGACTTCCCCACGGGTGCACGCACACTCGGCTGCCGCTGTGTCCCCTTTCCAGTGACGTCGGTCCCCTTTCCCGACAATCTGTGTGTAATCCGATGCTACTTCTGTCATCTTGACAAAAGGGCTATTCCTGACCTCGTATCTCCCTTCACCGCCACCCCATTTCTCTGCTCCCTATGCCCACGTCTCCCACGAGCAGACTGTTCCCCTTCCCACCTGTCCACCATCTTCCTTCAGGCCTGGCGAAGGTTGGCCTTCACCCCACACCCTGAAGACAAGGCTCCTCTCATGCTCACTAGGGGCCTCAGGTGGCCCAACTCCACAGTCTGCCCTCAGCCAGCAGCGGGACACGGTCTAGTCCTCTCTTTTTCTGGAAATCTTTTCTTCTTTGCCCTCTAGGGCCAGCTCTTTCTTGGCGGTCTACCAATGGCATCGGTGGCCCTGTCTCCGTCGTCTTGGGTGGATTCTTCTCGTCTTCTGGTCTCCGGTGTTGGTGTCCCTGACTCTCTCCTCAGCGAGGCACTGAATGTATACAACCCACACCCGCCATGCGTGTGCGCACCCCGAGCTCAAGGCGCCGCTTGCACACTTGCCTGTGGCTGCCGGCCTGACGGCCCCTCCACGGCTGGCTGTTCCTCCCTTCTTGATTCCCTGCCTGAGGCTGTTCCTCCCCCGGTGGGCTGAGTTTCAGTTATTCTTGAGTAAATGTCAACTCTTCTTGTCGTTCCGGGCGGAACTCTTGATACTGTGACTCCTCTCTTCAGCTTGTGCCCCCCGGAATCCATCCTGTGGCTGCTCCGGTTGAAGGACTGTTGGCATCTTTTTTTTTTTTAAAGATTTTATTTATTTATTTGACACAGAAAGAGAAAGATCACAAGTAGGCAGAGAGGCAGGCAGAGAGAGAGGAGGAAGCAGGCTCCCTGCTGAGCAGAGAGCCCGATGTGGGGCTCGATCCCAGGACCCTGAGATCATGACCTGAGCTGAAGGCAGAGACTTTAACCCACTGAGCCACCCAGGCACCCTGACAGTTGGGGTCTTACCACCTTCATGCTGCCTACTAGGTCCCAGGTGCCCTCTCGCCTCCTCTGGGAGGTGACCTTGCCTCCCCCCTACCCTGCCCTTGTGTCCCCGTGGTGTTCCCTTTTCTGAGCTGTCCACAGGGCCCTCTTAGAACCGCAGTCCGATCAGAGCACTATTCGGTCGAACCTTCCCATGCTTTTCTCTTACTCATAGTACAACCCCAAGTCCTCATTATGACCTCGAGGCCTGACATCTTTCTGTCCCCACGGAACAGGGACTCCTTGTCCTGCCTGGGTTGTCCCAAACATGCCTCAGCTGAGACCACCAAAGCTTGCTTTCCTCTGTTTTTGGAACTTGCTTCCCTCCGGTGTGTGCCTGGGTTGTTTGTGCTTTTATGGGTTCGCTCCCCAGGTGCATTCCTTTTTATTTACCTGCTGGGCAGTTTCATCTCCTGGCCACCTCAGGCCACTGATGCACCCGGCCTTCGGCCCACCTGAGAGGCTGGTGGCCCCTGGGGAGAGCCACAGGGAGACCAGCTAAGCGATGGTGCAGCTCAGACTGGGAAGTGGGAAGAAGTGGTCAGGTTCTGGAAGTATTTTCGAAAACTTTTTATTGTGGAATAATTTTAGACTCCCAAGAAGTTATGAAGGTAGTACAGAGAGTTCCTGGGGACCCTTTGCCCAGCTTCCCCCAGCAAAGGCACCTTGTGGAGCCGCGGTGCGTATGGAAACCAGGAACCTGACCTTTGTGCTATGCCATCTGCGCACGGCAGACCTCACTGAGGAAGCGCCTGTGTATGCAAACGCGCGCGTAGTTCTACATGCTTTCATCCCCCGCGGATTCATGCGACTCTGCCACCACCAGGGTACGGAGCGGCCCGCCTCCCTGCGTGGCCCAGCATTTGCCATGATGGAAGAGGGAGGTCATTAGAATGCCAGGCCGTGTCGTGAGCTCCTTCCCTCCTTGTATTTTTCCAACAGGATGTGAACCATTATAGCTGTTGGGTGATGTGTGGGTTTTGAAGGGTGAAAGGCCCCCTCAGTTTCCAGGATGCCCTGAACTGCTGAACTGTTCTGGTCCTGGCACGCTGGGCAGTCACCCGATGCGTCGCCTTCCAGCCTCCTCATCAGCAGGGGTGTGCCAGGAAATAGGTTTGGGGCCTCTGGCTCCTTTCCTCTGCTAATGTATGAGACGGCCTTTATAAAGGTGCCTGTGCGTGTTTATGCCCTTGAGTCCCACCAAACGGACAAGAGCACCTTCGAAACGCAAGGTGCTTTCACGGGGAGCTTGTCTGTGGTATTGGAAGCTACTGGTAGCACAATTAACCCAGAGATGATAAACGCCCCCAATTCCATGAGTGCAGAAACATGCACGACTGTGGCGTTTTAGGGTTACAGGTGGTTCCTAGCAGGAGGCCCAGGAATTCCAGGGGTGGGTTTCCCAATCTCTACTTTTGAGACTTGGGACCCAGTGTCCCGTGTCTGACATTTACTCCTGGTGGGACAGAGGCCGTCACTCGGGTCCAGATGCCATGGCTTCCTCCTCTGCCATGAGGGCTGGTGATACTGTCATTAGGTAGTTGTGGGGCCCTAAGACGTGCGTGTGAAAGGGTGTGGTACACGGTAGTGTCAGGACGCGTGAGCTGCTTCTGAGTGGGCCTCCCTTTAAAACACTCTTCTGCACAGGCGAGAGGGTCCAGAGACGCTCTCCTCCCAGTGCTAACCTGCCCGCATCTCTGGGCGTTTCCCAGTCTGAGGTCACTGGTGGAGGCCTCCCTCCGCATGACCAGCGATCTGACCACTGAGGCCCAAGGTCACCAGACACTTCAAGCTCACCTCTAGTCAGAGTCTTGGTTTCTTCGGAGGGCAGGAACCACACTTCCAATAACAAGGGTGATTCATACGGCTGGTTCCCTCTGTGAAGTCCAGGCCATCTGGAGGCTGGGCTTGGCCCCCACTTGCCTTAGCTCCGCATGAGGCACGGCCCATTGTATCTCACCGCGTGGAAGAGGAGGTGGGGTCGGCTGCTCACTGACACACAGCTGGCCGGTTTACCTGGCTCCTGAAGCCTTGCCCCCCACGCCCCCTTCCCCGGGCTTCCTGCTGCCCACCCTAGCCCTG
Source organism: Enhydra lutris kenyoni (assembly GCF_002288905.1). NCBI lineage: Eukaryota > Metazoa > Chordata > Mammalia > Carnivora > Mustelidae > Enhydra > Enhydra lutris. Next base: position 3,890,737 of record NW_019154090.1, on the reverse strand, counting down.
CACCCTGGACAGGGTGCTGGCCACCCACTTCCCAGCCCTTTGCATGTGCCCCTCTGGGCATCGGCATCCTCACGGGGCCTGGGGCAAAGAAGGGAAGTGTGCTCCCTGGCACGGGTGGGAATTCGCTGGCAGGGTGTGGGGCAGCGGAGGTCCGAGGCCGCAAGTACCCCTGTGGGCAGGGATGGCCTTGCAGATGCCCTGCACTCTGAGGCGTGAGGCAGACTTAATCTCCCACCTAGGCCTGGCAAGGGCCTTCAGAATCTTATATTCTTTGTGCCTCATTGAATTCTTTCGCTTTTTCAAATGGAAACCGTTTTTATTGTACTTTTTTCTGATTATAAAAATGATGCATGATCGTTGTAAAGAATTCCAACCACACAGGAAAGCATGAAGATGAAAATTAAAATCCCTCCGGTTCCCTCCGAGGAGGGGTAACGTTGGGGTCGGTCTTCCGCGGCGTCTCCCGGCACTCTGCACACAAACGCCCCATCCCATGAGCAATTCTGCCTACGTGGGAAGACCACAGTGTGCTGCTCTGTAACCTGCTGTTTTCCCCCCAAGAAAGTGATAAAGACATCTTTCTAAGTCAAAAAATGTAAAGTTATAGCAGCATTTAAAATGACTGCACTGCATTTCATTGTGTGAATGTCCCTTAATTTAGCTGGCCAAGGGTCTTTTTTGGGGGATTTAAGTATTTTGTTTTGTTTTGTTACGGTTGGGAGCATTTTCTGGCTTCGGCAAACCACCTCATACACACGTGCTGTGAATTTGTCTGATCATGCTGTTGGGCAGAAAATTCCTTGATGATTAATTACTGCGCCAATTGTGCCCAGCGGGACTCCCCTAAAAAATTGACCTTTGGGGGAGGAGTCATCAGGGTAGGAGATGACCTGTCTCCGTCGCCCTTAGCAACCCACGTTCGCAATATTTGACCTTGTTGTGAGCTCATTTTTACAAGCTTTTCTCTTGATGCTTTTCTCCTGGTGAAGCATCTTTTCATCCGCTCCGTGGACATTTGCATACTTTCTGGAACAATCTTTGCCAACTTTGGACTCTTGGTTCCTTTCATACTTATTGGTAAGCCACTGGACTGCTAAACTGGTGAATTCACTCAAATCCTCGGCGAATGCTCCACTCCACCTCAAGCGTGCCTCGACTGGAGAAAGGTGAGCCCCTTGTGGGGGGTCAGGCTACTTCCCCCGTCTTGTGGGCCCCAGCGAGCCAGGCGAAAACCCTGCCGGGGGGCGGTTCTACTCTGCTGAGGTTCCCTGGGCCTGACGGGGCCCCTTATGCTGCTGACCGCAGCTGGGAACTTCTCAACTGATGTGTTAGGGCCTATTCAACCTCTGCCCCCACATGACTTCTGTGGGGTCGCTTTGGGCTGCTGCTGTGTTTGTTTTTCCAGTAGGAAAACACACCTCGCTTGTCAAGCTCTTGCCCAAAGTCAATTTTTAAGATGATTTAAAGCAACATATACTACCGCAGATCTGCACAGGAGCCTCCATGCGGAACCAGACAGCCCTGCCCATGGGCCGTCCAGGTGGCCCTATGTGTGGCTCCGTTTGACAGCTGCCAAGCAGGAAGAGGGAACTGAAAGCATCAATTTATAGCTATGAATGCAGGGCTGGGTGCACAGCAGGGGCAGACCAAGGCCGGGCGAGTGAGTGAGGGAGGCCGGCAGCTGGAGACGTGAGGGCTCATCTCGCTTTGCTCTTTCATCGAGAGCTTGGAAAATGAGGCTCAGAGAGGGGAGGCAGACCAGTGCCCAGGGCCTCCCCTGGGTGGAGACCTCATGCCTCCTCCTCCTCCTTTAGGCTCTGCTTGACTTCCACTGTGCTAGTTCTTGGGTTCCGGAGTTTAGATAGTCGCTTCCATGATGTGTGGCTCACTGGCAATCAGCAGAACGATCAGGGCCCTGATACGGGGACAGGTCGAAGCCCAGAATCTCCTCCTTGGTTCCCAGAGATACCTTGGGCATGTCTGTGACTTAGCTCTATGCCAGCTTCTTGGTGGTACTGGGGACCAACCTAGACTCCTCCAACATGTACCATGCTGCCCAGCATCTTACCAAACAGTGGACAGAGGGTAGTGGCACCAGGAGCCAACGGACCCAAGCCTGAAGGGCTCCCTCTCTTCCCACAATGGTCAGATTTGCTCATTTGGTTATTTACTTGTTTCTTGTCCTAACCTCCTTACAGGGACTGTGCCCAGCTTGCTCAGTGAGGTAGCCCAGCGCCAAGAACAGTGCCCGGCTTCCAGAAGGATCCCAGTGATTGTTGAATAATGGAGGAACACGCTCGGGCTTTTAATCTACCTTTCTCTCTGTTGGCCTTTAAATGGATGAAAATTGTGACCTTTCTCTTCAGGCAACCTGCTCTTGGAAGCTGGACAGCAAGAACCTAGGCTCCCCTGTAATCCAGGAAGGATGAGAGAAAACCACTGGCTCCACCGTGGGCCATGCCTGGAAGGCAGGTGGTCAGCTGTGTTTGAACCCAAGACCTGCTGTTCTTGTGGATTCCGACTCCTTACAGACTGGCTCCCAGCTTCTCTTTGCTCACCTGTGCAATGGGACTGGGATGGGAGCACCTGGCTCCCTCGTCTCAGAGCTCTAGAACCCCGTGGCTTGGGCGGGGTCTCAGCTTTGTTTCTTACTAGCTGGATCACCTTGACACTTTGTGCTTAGTTTCCTCTTCTGCAAATGGGACCAATAAAAGGAACCGCCTTATAGGTTAGTGGCAGGCATTGAGTAAGACTGTGTGTGTTAAGTGCCTGCCTCCCTCTGTGTCTCGACGGCCTTGGGATCCCCGAGGTGGAAATAACAACCACCCCATGGTGTAGCAGGAGCATGTCTTGACTGTCTCCTCCATCAAAGGTCTGTACTGCCTTCTTCTAGCCTCCTATTGGCTCTCAGGAATGACTGCTATTCTTCTTGTGGACCCATGAGGAAAACAAGCTGCAGGGAAGGGACTTGTCCAAGGTCACTGGCCTTGTTTCCTATTGCTGCCGTAGCGAATGACCACATGTTGCACTTAAAGCTTAAAGCTGCAGCAGTTAATGTCTCACAGTCTGTTGGGCTCAGCTGGTCCCCTGCACCAAGTCCCAGGATGCTGAAATCCAGGGTTCGGCAAGGCTGTGTTCTTGTCTGGGGGGTCTGGGGAAGATCCCACTTTGGGGCTCATTTCAGGTTGTTGGCAGAATTCAGTTCCACATGGGTGTAGGACTGAGGTCCTGTTCTTACTCACTGGGGCTTGGGGGACATCCTCAGCTTCTGGAGGCCACGCATACCCTCTGGCTCAAGGCCTCCTTCATGCCAGGTCTGGTGGTTGAGCCCCTCTCCTGTCTCAGACCTCTTTTCCCTCCCTGCTGCTTTATCGCCCATCTTCTTTCCCTGAACCTCCGCCTTCCTCTTCTGCCTTGAAGGGCTTGTGTGATTACACTGGCCTCACCTAGATAATCCAGAATACTATTATTATTTTATTAAAATTTTTAAAGAAAAGTTACTTAAGAGTGCGCGCGCGAGAGAGCTCAAGCACAAGCAGGGGAGAGGGCAGGGGGCAGGGTTCAAGCAGACTCCTGGGTGACTGGGGAGCCCGACACCAGGCTGGATCCCAGGACTCTGAGATCATGACCTGAGTCGAAAATCAAGAGTTGGACGCTTAACCGACTGAGCCACCCGGTGCCCCCAGAATCCTTTTAGAGTCTCAGCTGATTTAGTAATCTTCATGCCATCTACCAACATTGTCTGCAACTGTACCTAGCTCGTGTTTGACTGAATAACGGCAGTGGGACTCCTGGGAGAGAGCTTTAGAATTCTGCCTTCACCGTCACCAAGAAACTAAGTGGTGGGGCAGGCTCTGTTGTGTGACCACGGAACCCAGACCACCTTCTACCACCCTGCCTTGCTCCGCGCTCCTGAGCTGATGCTAAGCCTGTTAACTATCATTTGCGGTAGATACTGTAGCTCCCTCTTGAGTTTGGTCCCCAAACCACCCTGTCCTGTGAGCTTCCATCTCAATAGGTGTTTGGCCCATTCTGGGATGAAATGCTGGAATGTGACCATATGGTTTTCTTCCTCCAGCAGCCTCCAAACTCCTGGAGGGCAACATGCCAGGGCTTACAAGCTGTCCCCCTTTGTCTCTTTTCCTTTCTGTCTCATAGCTGAACACCTGGTCACCCAGATAAAAATGAAACTTTCTATCTTCTCTTGCAGCTAGAAATGACCTTATGACTAACTTCTGGCCAAAGAACCGCAAAGGGAAATGAGTTAGACACTTTCCATGTCAAGCTCTTACAGGGGAGGGGTGTACCCACCTCCACCCCTTGGTCCATCCTGAAAAGAGGTGGTGTGCCATCTTGGATTGTGTGGGCAGGACATCTGCCAGGGAGGCCGACCAACCAGTTAGAAGAAGCCTGTGTCTTTGACTCTGTGCATCTGCCATTCATCCCTGGACTGCCTGTAACAGGACTGTTACATAGCAGAAAAACAAACATCTATCTTGCTTATGCCACTGTAATTTTTGGATCTCTATTATCAAAGTGCAAACTTTCATCCCAAGATGGCAATATCCAGATTGTTGACATGTTATACATGCTAATATGCCTTTCATATGCTCCCAATAAACCCTTTTTTGGAGTGAATCTATGAAGCATGGTATACAAGATAAAAATATCTTGTGTTTTCCACTACATTTTTCTATTAGATTTGATGATTCCCTCTTTATTTTTGTTCACTGGCGAAGCTGGGATGAAGAACTGGGAGTGAAGAGATGCTACCTAGTATCTCTGGGCTGTAAGGGGTGGTCAACCTCAAACTCAGCCTTTTCAGGTTCTCTTGGTTTCTCAGACTTTATGCAGATGCCAAAGCTGCTGTCCCCATCAGCTCCCCACCCCTTGATGTTTCCTTTAGTTCCTAGTAGTCAGGCAGAGGCCGGGCAGGTGTTCCTGTGTTTAGTCGGGTTGTGAGGATACAGTCCACCCGTGGTTTGCCGCCTTTGGTTTTCAGCAGCATCACCAACATGGCCACATCCTGGCAAAGTCTCCAGACAGAGAGGAACAGTGCTCACGGAGCATCTGCAGTCACCCAATGCTGGGTGGAGGGGCCTGCCCATAGGTTCCCCTGGCTGCGGCTGTGTTATTCCAAGATAGGCTCTGACACTGCACCAAGTCCCAGGCCCTTCGTTTTTATGCTTGCCTCATCTCTGCACACACCCCAGTTCCGAGAGCCAAGCCCCTCCATCCCCAGGCATCCCAAATAAAACTGCTGAGGCCCGTCGGACATTACGCCTTGGCTACCTGCTTTCACAAATGCGTTATTTTCAAAATTCCAAGTGCCAGGTGTTAAATATGTATCAATTACTCAACATATTTAATTGGAGGATTAATGCTGAGACTCAGTAAAGTATTTAAGGACACATTACCTGTTTTATTTTAAAACTGTGATTAACACAGATTTTGGAGCATTTTGGAAGACTAATTAAATGACTGAAAACCACATTCTGGCGTTACAGTGTTTGCTCAACAAAAGCATTTGTGGAAATTAGGTGTAATTGAACCACCTCATTATACAATTAGTTGCTTAATTCTGTCTATAGGCATTTGAGGTCATAGGATGAAGTTGTGATTTCCAGAGCATGGTTAGGCTCTAGGACAGGTCTCTCCACTCTTCATGGTGGGTTCTGTCTTCTTCTGCCACCTGTCCCCCCTTCCACGCTTCTCCAGTCACACTGACCTTCTTCCTTTCTTGCCTCCATCCCTATCACCATGTTCTTTGCGCTTGCTCCTCTCTGCTCGTGTGGTCATCATCGTTGCTGTTCCCTAAATCTGACTGGCTCTTCTCATAGACACACGGTAGATTGTGCTCTACTCCCTGTCCCCTGGAAGTTAAGCAGCCCTAGTCATTTGATTTCACTAAAGCAACGTGGGCAGATGGACATGTGTCGGTTGTGGGTAGCAGATTTCACAACCTGTGTGGAATTTACCCCCTTCCTTTCTCTTTGCCACGGCAACTGGAGATTTCCAGACAGTGGCTTCTCCATCAACCTTGGGTCTTAAAATGAGAAAGAAAACTTCAGTCTACCAGCATATGCACAAGAAATATAAATTAGAAACAAACCTTTATTTTTTTATGTAATGAGACCTGGGGGCTCTTTTGTTTTGCAGCATAATCTAACTTCTCATGTTGATACAGTCAGGGACACTTCCTCCTGATTTTCCTTTGGTCCATGGCTTCTTATTTTTCAAACTCTTTTCAGATATCCTGGCCTCAGAAAAGTTCTCTTTGTCCAGCTTCCTCACAGCCATTCTTGATATTTTCCTGCTTCATTTTCCTCATCACAGTTAAGGCCATTCGACATTATTTTATTTATCCACTTACTGCTTTTCATTATTTCTAAGGTGAACATTTTTTTACAGGAACAATTTTTTCTGAAATTAGAATGGATCTTACGGTCCACAGTGTGTCATGAAGGCCATGACACAGTCAAGTTGTCTGTGCATGGCACAAACCTGAAAAAGCCCAGCATCCAAGCCTGACACTCCCTTCTGCAGCAAACACATGTAACTGATACAGACCTGAGCAGTGTCAGTACATCGGAAGATCCTGATTTGGACAGTGAGCCCTCTTGTAACCTCTATGAATGTCGTAGTTGTAGGGATGGAGTGAAGGATTTGAGCAAATCATTCCTGTTTAGTGACACTGTTGAAGTGGGAAGCGAGGCAGAAAAAATGTATATAACTTTAGAGTCTGCTGAAGCCCCATGCTTATGATTTTTGATCCCCTTTTAAACCCTTTTATGCTACATCATCAGTGCTACGGATGAACGCACAGAGGAGGAGAGAGTGTGGAAAAAACCCAGACATTGATGAGTCTGAGTTGAAAAGTGATTCAGAAGAGTTGGACTCAGTATAAAGGAGTTTGAGGAATAACAACCAATTTATTTCCCTTGTATTTTCATTTTTATGTATGCACAATAGTAATATGTGATAAAAATCTGTCTAATTAAGTCTCAAAGAACTCTTTCAATAAGTAAAATTGAAAATTCCAAGTGATAAGAAAGCATGTGTCGTGGTTTAATTGGCAGCTTATTTTTCTTTCATAGCGGAACAAAAAATAATGGTGCTTCTTGCAATTTTGTGTCTTAGAGTTGATGAAATGTGGTATTTCTGTCTGAGGCTGCTCTTATCACAAAGACATCTGCTGTGTCATTCAATTCAATTTCAGTTGGGTTTAAAGAAGGCCTCTGGCCATTTAGAAAGTTGGCTCATTTGGACTCAGAGGCCACTGTGATTTTAAATTTGCCCAGCCCTGAATGGAGACGAGCTAGAGTCTTGCTTCTGACCTCCACTGGATGTCTGCCTGTGGGTGGGACCAGGGCTGCTGGCACCAGAGGAAGGTCCATCCCCGAACCTTGGGTGTGTCTGTGTTGCTACCTCAATTTTCCTGCTGAATTCATGAATTACTTATACTATTATGTAATTAATAATTTTTTTCTTTGAAACCTTTTTTTAAATAATTACAGACTCAAAAACAATGGAGAGAGGTGCTGTTGACCTTTCATCATTTCAATGGCAACATCTTAATAACTCTGGTACGATATCAGAAGTAGGAAAGGGACACCGTACAATGCAATTAATTATGTTGTAGACCTCATTCAGACTTTGCCAGTGTTCACATGCACTCGTGTGTGTGTGTGTGCCCATGTGTAGGTTTGTGCAATTTTAACCTGTGTGGATGCTACTAAGATACAGCTGCCTGTGCTGCCCCTTCACGATCTCGCTTTACTGTCTGTCCCTAAGCCCCCAGCAACCACTGATAAGTTCTCCATCTCCATGATTTTGTCATTTTGAGAGCATTACATAAGTTAATCATATAGTGCATAAGATTGACTTTTTTCCCCCTCGGCACAACGCCTTTGAAATTCATCCCAGTTGTGTGTATCAGTAGGTTTTTTTTGCTTTTTTTTTTTTCTTTCTTAATAGTATCCCATGGTGTAGATGCATGAGTTTCTTAAAGGACATTTGGGTAGTTCCCAGTTGTTGGCTATTGCAAATAAAGCACCTATAAACATGCATAGACAGATATGTGAAAATGAGTTTTCATTTCCCAGGGAGAAACACCCAAACATGCAACCGCCAAGTTGTCTAATAAGTGTATGTTTAATTTCATTAGAAACAGCCAGGATATTTTTCAGAGTGTCCAATTTCTTACATGGGTGATCAGATGTGGGTGATCTAGTTCATTTAAATCTTTGCCAGTATTTGGTGCTGTTGGTGTTTTTTATTTTAGCTATTGGGACACGTGTGCAGTGATGGTTTTAGTCTGCATTCCCAGACGGTGTTGAGCATTTTCTCATGTGCTTTTTGACCATCTGCTTGTCCTCTTGGTGGAGTGTCTGTTCATGTTGGATGCCCATTTTTTACATTGATCTTTTTTTTACCATTCAGTTTTGAGAGTTATTTACATTTAAATTTGAAAGTTCTTTACTACATCTAGATACTGGTCTTTTATCCAATATATGATTTGCAAATGCTTTTTCCATGTTTTAAAAATAAAGACAATTTTTAAGAGTGGTTTAAGGTTCAGATGAACCCTCTTTGATACAGCATCATCACTTAAAGTATATAGTTTACAATAAGGTCACTCTTGGTGTTGTGCATTCTATTGGCTTGGACAAATGTATAGTAAAATGCATCCATCACTATAGCATCATAAAGAGTATTTTCATTGTCCTAAAGTCCTCTGTGCTTCACCTACTCACCCCTGCCCTCTCACCCATGGCAGCCTCTACAGTTTTTCACTGTCTTTATAGTTTTGCCATTTCCAGAGTATCATATCATTGGAATCAAACAGTGGATAGCCTTTTCATGGCTTGAAGCTCATTTCTTGTTAGCACTGAATAATATTCCATTGTTTGGATATAACCGTTGTCTGGATATACCATGGTTCATTTATTCATTCACTTACTGAAGGACATTTTGGTTGCTTCCAAATTTTAGCAATCATGAATAAAGCTGCTATAAATATCTGTGTGCAGGTTTTTTTGCACACATTAAGTTTTCGACTCCTTTGGGTAAATACCAAGGAGTGTGTTTACTGGATTATTTGTAAGAGTATGTTTAATTTCATAAGAAACTGCCAAGCTGTCTTGCAGAGTGGCTGTACCATTTTGCATTCCCATCAGCAATGTACGAGAGTTCCTGTTGCTCCACATCCTCATCAGCATTCGGTGTTGTCAGTGTTCCAGGTTTCAGGCATTCTAAGGCTTACGTGGTAGCATCTTGTTTTTAATTTTCAATTACCTATTGACATACGATGTTGGGCATCTCTTAATAAGCATACTTGCTGCCTATGGATCTTCTTTGGTGAGATGTGTATTAAGGTCTTTAGCTCATTTGTTAACTGGGCTCTTTTCTTTTCTTCTTCTTCTTCTCTCTTTTTTTTTTTTTCTCAAAGATTTTATTTGTTTATTTGACAGAGAGAGATCACAAGTAGATAGAGAGGTAGGCAGAGAGAGAGAGAGGGAAGCAGGCTCCCTGCTGAGCAGAGAGCCCGATGCGGGACTCGATCCCAGGACCCTGAGATCATGACCTGAGCCGAAGGCAGCGGCTTAACCCACTGAGCCACCCAGGCGCCCTTCTTCTCTCTCTTTTTAAGGTAAGCTCTACATCTTGCAAGGAGCCCGACCCAGGGGCTTGAACTTATGACCCTGAAATCAAGACCTGAGCTGAGATGAAGAGTTGGACACCTAACTGACTGAGCCACCCAGGCACTTGGGGTGTTTCCTTATTGTTGAGTTTTAAGAACTCTTTTTATGTTTTGGATGTCTATTTTCTCCCCATGTGTAGCTTGTTTTCTCATTCCCTTGACATTGTCTTTCACAGAGTAAAAGTTTTTAATTAAAAAAAAGTTTTAATTTTAATGAATTGTAGCTGATTGGTTATTTCTGTCATGGATGGTGACTTTGGTATTGTATCTACAAGATTATCGCCAAACCCAAGGTCACCTAGTTGTTCTCCTAGGTTATCTTCCTGGAGTTTTATAGTTTTGCATTTTGCATTTAGGTCAGTGATTCATTTTGAGTTAATTTTTGTGAAGAGTGTAAGATCTGTGTCTAGATTCTTTTTTTTTTAATTTATTTTTATTATTTGAGAGAGAGAGGGAGACACAGAGAGAGGGAGCAGGGAGAAGGAGATGCAGACTCTTTGTTGAGCAGGGAGCCCAATGTGGGGCTCAATCCCAGGACCCCAGGATGATGATCTGAGCCAAAGGCAGATGCTTAGCTGACTGAGCCAGCCAGGGGCCCCAGATTCTTTTTTTTTTTTTTTTTGCATTTGGATGTCTAGTTATTTCAATACCATTTGTTCAAAAAAACTTTTTTTTTTATCATTCAGAGAGTCTTTGCAGAGCAGAAGATTTAATTTTTTTTTCAGAAGATTTAATTTTAATAAAAAAATATTTTTTTCTTCATGGGTTGCATTTTTGGTGTCAAATCTAAGAACCTTTTGCCTTAACCTGAGGTCCCAAGGCTTTTCTCCCACGTATTCTTCTGGAAGTTTCATGGTTCTACTTTTGGCATTTAAATCTACTGTCCATTCCAAGTTACTTTTTGTATAAGGTGTGAGATTTAGCATAGATTTTTTTCTTTTCTTTTTGCCTAAGACATCCAATTGCCCCAGCATCATTTGTTGAAAAGATCATCCTTCCTTCATTAAATTGCTTTTGCACCTTTGCCAGAATCAGTCGAGCATATTTGTGTGGGTCTATTTCTGGGTTCTTTATTCTGTTCTATTGATCTATGTGTTTATCTCCGTCAATACCACAGTCTTGATTAGTGTAGCTATATAATAAGTCTCAAAATTAGATAGTGTGATTCCTCTTTCTTCATCTTTTTCAAAATCAATTAACTATTCTAGTTCATCTAGATTTACATATAACTCTTTCAATAAAATTGGTATTTTAAAAATTGGCTATTAAATTTATTGAAAAAAGAAACACACGAGTTTGATCTTTTGTACTGTTACATTAGAATAAAAATATAACTATGACAATTTAAAATATTCATCTGTAAGTCACGTGAAATGACCTCGTGGACCACCAGACTGGTCCAGACCCTCATCTCCTAACACCACTGTATTGGGAGGGAGGCCTCCATAGAACGCTGGCTTTGCCCTTTGGAGAAACTCAGTCCCTGTCTAGGGCTGGCTCAGTGGTAGCTGGTTGATTCCATAGCAGTCATCTGTAAGATGGCTTGTGGCTCCTGGGTAAACCCGAAGGGCAAGCTCTGACCAGCTGTGAGGCCCTGTATAAACAAAGTGAACCAGGTCCTCTCTTGGTACGTTTGAGTGTCAGGTGGAAAGCGTCAGGAATTGGCAGTGGGAATAGGGCAGAAGCTATGAAAAAGTAGAGACATGAGGGAGCGAGGCATACAAAAAGCAGCAGACACTGAAGTGTAGAGAAATTTTTCCCATGGTGGGAAGCACACCTCCTCTGGCCCAGCAACACCTAGGGAAGGGCGGAGAACTGGACAGCCAGACATTCCAGAGCTGTCCTAGGTTCTGAACAGCACTCCTCCCTTGGTAAGACCTCAAGTCCATGATTGGGGTGGTTTGGGTCCTCTTCTTCTTCAACACTGCCTCCACGTTTAAGGGAGTGTTTCCAAAGGTTACGGTTCACAGAAATTGCAGAGTGCGAGATGGCTTTGGATAGCACAGAATCTGGAGTTGTCTAATGATGCATCACCAAATGGGAAGCTACTCCTTTTCCAACCAACCCAGCCTAGATTGGTAGGTCTTTAACACCTGGTCCCTCCCATCACTTTTTAACAAAGAGAGGTGGCCTTGGCTTTAGAGCTCCTGATAAGCATTAGTCTTCACATAGAGTTTCATAAAATTGTTGTTTTCATTGTTAATAATAATTTGCTTGCGCAATTTTTTCCTCCTTGAATTGTGCTTAGTATAAAGTAGAGGTTCCAATTCTCAGCCAATGACTAAGTGAATGAATTGGATGTGCCTTTTTCATAATTCTTTGATTTTTGTCTTTTTACTCCATCTGACTATGAGCACTACGAAGGCAAGGGCTGTCCTTTGCTTTTTCTTCACCATTTTGTTCCTAGGGCCAAGCAAAATGCGGACACAGGAAGTTCTCAGATGTGCGGCTATTGCTTGTCCTGGCTAGAGTGGATAGGTGAATGAGGAAGGCACAGGAAAGTCAAACCTAGCAGCCAGGTCTTGCTGTTTTGGCTCCTAGAGGAAGCTGATGTAACTGGCTAGTGTGGGCCCAGTGCACTGTCCACGTCAGAAACTTGGCTTGTCATTTCCTCCTCGAAAGCCTCTTTGCAAGAGTGCTGGTTTCCGCACTGACTGCACACACAGCCCGTCTTCCTTTGCTCCCATCACAGCAGGTCTGGCCCTACCTGCCTGTCCTGAGTTCACACCCACCTCAGTCTTCACTACTGGCCAAGAGAAAATCATTTCTAAGGCCTCAGGTTCCCACGAATGGGGGTGCATAGTGAGGCATGGTCAGCTTTTCTTTTTGAGGCTGGGACGTGAGCTGGAACAGGAGTCTGAACTTTAATTTCACTTTCTCTTTTTGTTGATCTCTAATAATCTGCCATGTACTGTAAGCTTGGCTGAAGATTTCTTTAAAAGAAAACTTCCAACCAGGCTGGACACATTAGTGTTGTCAGCAAGACTGTTACCCTCCTTCGGAGGAAAGGTCAACAAATAATTTCAGCTTTGTTTAAAGCCTCTTTAATGGATTCTATAAAATGCTCTAATTGTCAATGATTATCCTTCGAAGTGCTTGCAAGCTTTTTAAAGCCTTTCTACACTCATTTCACTTTGTTCACACAGAGTTCAAGTTCTCTGATGTACTTAAGCAAGAGGAGGCATTTCTTATTTATTTATTTTTTTAAATCGTGCAATTTGGAGTGTTTGTAAGCCAGGCAGCCTTTCTCTCATCTTGGCCTGAAGCAGAGAGAGAGCTTTTACTCGACTTTCCATCTGTTTCCATCTTGTTGCTCAATAAGAAATTAAATGCCGTCTACATGATATGGAAGTCTCCTTCTCACCGAACATACTGTAATTGCCTTCTGGTTTAGTCAGAACCCCATGTGGTATCTCATTTGAGCCCCATCGAGGGGGCCTGGAGGGTCCGCCTGGACTGGGTTCCCAGCTTCCACTGCCCTGTTGACACCGGGGCTCGATCATTCTCTTTTGGCGACCTCCCCGTGCATCTCTGGATGTTCAGCCCTACCCTGGATGCTACCTACTGGATGCCGAGAGCACTCACCCCTCGTTTTGACAACCAAAAGTGTCCCCAGACATTGCCAAATGTCCCCCAGGGGTCAAAATCCTCCTTGGTTAAAAACGGTTTTTAGATGAGGAGGCTGCGGCTCCAAGGCCTTGCCCAGAGCCCAACGATGGGGGGCCGTGGGGCTGGCAGCTCCTGGCACTGATGGGCCCAGTCCAGCGGAACGCACCATCTTTTCTTCTCCTGTGCCCCCCTCCACGCCCCGGCCTGCCCCACCGGCCCTTTCCAACAAGAAAGCCTCTGTCCGGCAACTGTACCTTCTGGAGGCGACGCGTTTCCCGCTCTGCTCTTCTGCCTGCCAAGCATCATGCAGTCGAGGAGAGGACAGCCCGGCCGTTCTCTGCACTGCGCGGCAGGGTCGGCGGGCAGGGGGCTCTCAGGCTGCTGCTGGCGGGGGCCCCACGGCGCCCCGTGATCTCCCGGGGGTGCGGCCGTGGGCGGTGCCTCTGGGAAGAAGGAGTCAGGAGCGGACCCATCAGGCTGGGCGCCCGCAGCCCCAGGGAGTCGTCTGCACCCCTGCGTTTCCCGTCCCGCCGGAACCGGAACCGCGGCCTCAGGCTCACCGCGTGGGGCAGCCGTGGGAATGCCCGCGGAGGTTCCTGGAAGGGAGTGAGCGGGCGCGAGGGCGCGTGCGCGGCATGCACGTGCAGCGTGCGTGCGCGGGCGCGCGGCATGCACGCGCCCGCGTGGGGTGAGCGACGGCGATGCTGGTCAGGCCCTCGGCGGTCTGTGGGCTGAGGTCTTGCCCACTGTGGAAACGCCGGGTTAAACGAGAGAAACGGGATTCTCAATCGCAGGACTTCTCAGAGCCTTGACTGGCTGACGCGCTGCGTGACTCTCTGAGAGCAATGCCGGATACAGCGGTTACCAAAGTCACTTGACCAGGGCACCCGCTCTCTCTTCGCGGGCTCCGTCGCGTCGCGCGTTCTCGGGACATTCGGTGAGGAGAGGGTCACCCAGCTGGGAGGGAGCGTCTCCGTCCCCCGTCCGCAGCTCTCAGGTAGCCTGGAGACTGGCAGGGGCGGGAGGCGGCGAAGCCCGAAGCCCCACGCCGCCTTGTTTGACGGCTCCGGGGCCGGATTCCGGGCGAGGCCGTGCGGAAGGGAGAGTCGCCCGGGGACCCGGGCGCCCCCAGGGCGGTGGGGTCTCGATGGTCCGACGCCCCCGCGCACGCCGGCGGCCGCGGGAGCGGGTGGGGTGGCGGCGGGACCCGGGGCCGGGGGAGCGCAGGGCGGTGCGCCCCCGGGGCCCCCTCCGACCCTCGACCGGCGCGCGGCGAGGGGCAGAGCGCAGGCGGGCGGGGGGGAAGACGGCAGTTTCCACTGGTACCGGGTGGTTTGTTTTTTTATCTGTTTGCAAATGTTCAGTGTAATGGTTTGAAACCCAGCCGTGGAGCTGCCGCCGCCCACACACGGAGCTGCAGTGGCACTGAGCCTCGGCAGGCAAACCGTATCACCCGCGTCGGCCATTACACCCGAACCCACACCAGGGCAGGCTGCACACCTGCCCCCGGTGTCCCTCTGCGCCCCTCCGCCCCGGCACCCCGACACCCACCACCCTCCACACACACCACCTTTTTTTTTTTTTTTTTTTAATTTGCAGCACTCGGTTTTCTCTAGAGAAGGCATAAAGAGAAGCAAGGCAGAGATGGGACGAGCAGGGAGAATGCTCCTGCCTCATCGGAGCCACCGGCGTTCGGGAGAGCGCGGCAGCCCCCACCTGCCTGTGGACTGAGCACGTGAAGGTGAGAGAGGTCTTTGTGATTTCTTTATGCACCTGGAGGTCTGGGATGCAAGGCCGGATGAAGGGACCTTAATCATTGAGCCTTGTCTGTTGCCTCCCGAGTGATTCTCTCAGGCAAGCGTGATGGATGCTTCCTTCCAAGCACACGTCGTTCTCCCTGACACGAGCCCCCACGCAGGTCCCGGTGAGAGCTTTTGAGCCAGGGGCTTCGGATCCCCCTCCTCCACCTTCCAGCACAGCCTCCTAAGCCTGAGATGTGGAACGAGGTCCGATCCTGCCTCTGGCTTGACCTGTTGATTTCCACCCCCGGGGCTGCTGACCCTTCCTCCCTGAAGTGAGCACCGACCCGTTCTTTTGGGGCTGTGTGGAACGGGGCTCCATCCAAGGGGCTTCGGGAAACCTGTTTCCCCGGTGGCCCCAAGCCCAGTCATCAGAAGCAATCAGACCCAGCTGTCCAGCTAATCTGTGTGAAATAGGCTTCCTTCCCAGTAGAAATCAACAAAGTTTAAAATAGAAGGGACCGTAATGGGAAGCACAGCTATAGAGTCGTGTGTGTGATGCAACAGGCAGGAGCATCCGCATGGAAAATATTAAGTACAAATTACATAGCTCCCAAGCATGTGAGCCAGGAAAAGAGAGGACTTCCTTGCTTATTAAGCATGTTTGTGGGTCGGAGGGTAGCCAAGTGGGCACATCTCTTCTGGAGGGTTAAACCTCTCAACAAGAAGGAGAGCCATAAAAGAAGAACAACAAAGATGGAGGGAGAGAAAAGAGGCCATAATCTAACGTACATGCAGAAGAGAAACAGATACAAAAACCTCCGAATTCTGTGCAGTCAGGGGATGAATCAGTTGGAATAGGTCTATTTTTAGTTTCCAAGATCTGCTGTTACATTTTGCCTGGCATTAATTAGTGTCACAGGCATGTTTCATCCACTGGTTTGGAAGGGCCTTCGCATGTCATTCAAACTGGGAGGGGCCGGCCCTCATGTAGGGGTGCTCTGTGGTCCTATGAGTCTGTCCCTGACACACACATGTCCAAGATGTTCTGCTCTCTGACCTTGCCCTCTCTGGGTGTATCCGTTCATCTCCTGGCTCCAGCCCTTGGATATCTGGCCACTGGCCAAGGGAGAATTGTGATTGCTGTGCTTTGTTTTTCAAAAAGGAAAGGCTGTACAAGCTGAAATTGGAAAAAAAAAAAAAAAAAGATACCGGATCATGGCTTGGATAAACAAAAATGGCTTTGGGGGCAACTCTACCACCACGAAGAAGAAGAGTAAGGCCCTCAATCTCCAAACGAGGCTGATTTTGACAAAGTAGATTTCATAACTGAGGAACACATTCCAATGTAATTTAGACAAAGTGTAATATTTTAGCAGGAACTAATTATGGGGCTAGGTTGATCACATGTTGGCTGAAATAGTGTGTGAGGCTAATTACCCTGAGAAAGCCTGTTTGTGTTTCAGAGCCGAGGCTGTGAATCTGAAAAGTGGTTTAAATGTAGGAGTTACCATGAGCGTGGCACCTTGCCTTCTGAGGTGATAACAGGACAGCAGCCAGCTCGAGCACGAGCAAGAAGGAGAAGTGGAAGGCAAAGGTAGTCGAGCTGTCGGGACAACTGTTTCTATCCATTTGCGACAATTATTAAGTTAGTTAAAAAAGCGTGAATACATCGCGGCCCCTAAAGAGATGTGCGTTTTACCCTCATACATTATTCACAATATTCTCTTGCTGTCCTAGAGTCAGATTGAGTCACTGCTAATTGTTCAGTGCCATTTCTCAAGGCCTATGTATAGTCTTCCTTTAGTTTACAAATCGCTTCTGGTTGGCCCACCCAAGACGGGAGCACGGACAGTCTTCATAGTAGTCTGGGAGAGTTCCCAGGGCACATGGCTGGCTTCTCTGTTGAGTGGAGAAACAGAATGTAGATGAGCATTGGCCAGATTGGTCTTCAGTCCTGAAGAAGCAATGCCACCACTGAGTTTCTGAACTTCTTGAGAAGAAGGCTCAGAGGGTATGAGTAAGCACTGACCTTGGGTGTCATGCCATGAGGCCCCACCCATTCCATCCACCCAGACAGCTCATTCAAGGGTCCTGAGCCCACCAGTCTCAGTTATGTACATCTGCCCTCCTGACTACACCATGCTCTTTGAACACTGCTGACCATGTCTTTCACCTGCGCGCCTTTGGCCTGGCACCTTCAGCAGGCACAGTTGGATTAGTATGGGCTGGGAACACCTATGTTCAGCCATGGCAAGAGGTCACAAAAGGGGAGCCAGTGAATGGTCTCTCTATTGATAATGAGGATCTCTGGCCCATTTTAGGCCGGCCACGTCTGTGGCTGAAGATGTAGAACATGAGTGCCTGTCTTAGGCAGGGGGCCTTCAGACTTTTGCCGTGTCTGAGACCTGACCAGAGGTTGCCGTTAGAAAATCAAATGAAATCTTCCTTTGGTGCCCAAAGCCCAGAGAGTTCTTTGATTACTTCATGATTCCTTTATGCACAGGGAGGTCTCATATACACGATCAGATGAAGAGATCTTAATCCTTGTGTCCAGTCTCGGCGGTGATCAGAGTCCCAGTCAGAGAAGGGCCTACTTTTGCCTGGCTCTGTGCCAGGGAGAGGCTTTACCTGCATTTCTTTATTCAGTCCTTGCAGTGGCCCTGTGTCTGTGAGGATGGCGTGCTTTCCACCACTGCTTTAAGAAGGAGAAAGCTGAAAGTTTCAAATTTTATTTTTAGTGTTTTATTTAAAAATATGAAAAATTGGCATGGCACTCTATAGTATTTCCATTGATCTGACTGTAAATTAACACTTTCCTCTAAAAAAAAAAATCTCAAAAATTGTCACTCCCATGTGCAGCACATGCTTATTGTAGTGTCACTAGGTGGTACTTCCGTGGCACTCTGCCCATTCTAGAAGAACAGGAAAAGCTCGAGCTCAGCACGTTAGAGGGTCAGACTGCGACATCCTGAGTACAGAGACCATGTTGTCCAAGCACATTTCGCGCTCAAGCCTTCTGCATTTGATGGCAACTACCAGTGAAAGGTGGGACTCCCTCAGCGCTGTCCCTTCCTGCTAAGGCCATCCCCTGAGTGGAAATTAGGTACTGGACACATGATCACCTCCGTGTCTGCAGAGGGTCCTAGTCCACTGGTGTGTGGTGGGGAAGTTGGGCAAAGGGCTAGCGGGAGGAGACTTTTATCCCATGGGGGCAGGTTCTCTCAAGGGAGCCCCCAGAGTAAGAGCCTCCCTCCCAAGCAGCCCCTGCCCACAGGCCCTCCCTCTTCCTCTGCGACCTGCCATGGGCCTCACATCCTGAGAGGAGCCCTAGAAACGGGCCCTGTTGATGCAAACACATGTACCCTTCGCCACAGGAAACGTGGCCTCACGTTCACAGTGATAACCACCGGGCTCCTCACAGAGACCAAAGAGGAACAGATTGTAGATTTTTAACTAAATTAGGAAATACATGTCCTTCCCCTCTCTCTTTTCCCGTCTTCCGTCAGCAGTTCTCAGTTCACTTCCCATGTAACCTCTGTTCTCCCTGTCTGACTTTGGAAGCTGGACATTTAGGAAACAAAGTCCATGTTCTCTGGGTGTAGGTTAAGGCAATGAGAAGACAGATAATTAGTAACCTCGAGTCCTCAAGTCCCAGGTAGGGTTGTCAGATAAAATACAGGACCCCCAGTTAAAATGAAAATTTCAGGGTCGCCTGGGTGGCTCAGTGGATTAAGCCTCTGCCTTCGGCTCAGGTCATGATCTCAGGGTCCTGGGATCGAGCCCCACATCGGGCTCTCTGCTTAGCAAGAAGCCTGCTTCCCACCGCCCCCTGCCTGCCTCTCTGCCTACTTGTCATCTCTGTCAAATAAATTAAAAATCTTAAAAAAAAAAAAAAAAAAGAAAATTCCAGGTGTGCAACAGATGCGTTTTTGGTATGTGTCCCAAATGTTACACAGGCCATGCTTATGCTAACGTTTTGTTGAGATTTAGCTAGGTGTCCTGCATTTTTATGTATTTGCTGCAACTGGTAGCCACAGCACAGGGAATCCGCCATTTGAGGCTCAGAAAACATCTTGGCAGAGTGTTGGACCATCTACTCCACCCAGACTTGCTTTCTGGTCCCAAGAGCAGGAAAGCGGCCAGCTGCAGGCACACGCCGGCACTTCCTGTGCAGGAAGGTCTCCTTGGGTCTGCCCGGTGGAGGTGTAGGCTGTTATTTGTCGTTCAGGGGAGAACCTGAGGCTCAGGGTGGCTTGCCCGGTGCTCAGAGTCAGCTCTTGGCCCGTCTCACCGCATAGTACTTTCTGGCAGTGGGTGGTAAGCAGCACGAGTGCTGAGAAAAACCAGGCTTTGGAGGAGCGGTAATAACAGGTTAGCTTGGAAGTGCTCTGTGCAGAGACGGGAAGGCTGTGTCAGTGCATGCAAATTATATGCAAATACACTTTGCCCCCTCACAGGCTCCCCCATCTGGTGGGACCCCCGTGAGCACAGCTCCTGCCAGCCTGCCTTTCCGGTAGGGCAGGTGTACCTGGCTGAGCCCTGTTAGACCCCTGGCAAGGTCCACGTTCCCAGGGTGCACGTGGGCTGGGCCAGGAGGTGTGTGTGTGTGCATGAGCGAGCGCACACACACGTGCTCTCTCGGTGTGGCTGAGGATGCGAGGGGGCTGGCGTGGAGGTGGACGTGTGAGGCTGGAGGAGCATGTTGACATGTGCGTGACTTGCCACCTCGCGCTGTGCACGCCTGGCAAGCCGCTGGCTCCTGTCTCCTGGCATGACCTCCCGAGGCAGGAGAAAGCCCCTTTCCCCGGGCACCCTCCTGCTGAGGTGGCCGGCCCCAGAGATGACTGATGAGAACGGTCCCGACAGTGATGCTGCTGTTGACGTTTGCTGAGGCTTGGAGGTCCGCCTGTCCTCTGGTGAGCACCTCGTACCTCATTCTCCTGAAGGTGCCTGTGTGGTGATTGTCCCTGCCTGACCGACAGGTGGACACACAGAGGCTTTGGAAGGTAGAGTAGCTTGCCCACAGTGGGCGAGACACCCAGCCGAGCTCAGCCCCGGGTGCCGCTGGCTCTCAGGCTCTGCTGCCCGGTCGGGTGAACCTCTGCTCGCTGAATACGAGACAGTCTCTGCACCTGGGTCCTGGGCATGGACTCTCTGACGGGGGAGCACTGTCTCGAAAAATTCCTTGTGGAGATCTGCACCGGTAGAACTGAGGTAGTTTGGGATCGGTGCTGTGAGCGTCGGTGTGGTTGGCCTCAGACGTTGGTGCCGTCTGAACACCTCATGCCGGGCGGTGCTCTCCAGGTTGGGCTCTGAGCACAGGGGCCATTGATGGGGAGTGCCTTGCCTCTTGCCCTGTCTCTTGTGGGCTGAGCGAGGGGAGCTTGGTTTCACGGCTATGCATGGGTGGCCTCGGTAGTCCGGGTCTAAAGGGTGTCTTTGCTGATGCCTGGCTGAGTATTTGGGTCAAGTTGCCTCAGCTGTGTGAGCCTCCTTTTCCTCACCTGTGAAATGGTGTGCGTGATGGCTGCCTACCTCACACCACAGCTTGGAGGCGTGGCTGGTCCATCGCCCAAGAAGTTTCTGCTGTTAGGAGTCATTGCTGGTGCCGCCCCAGGTGCCACTGGGGTGCGGTAGTACGGAATGTGTAGCTCTCACCTTTGATGGTCCTAGAACTCAGGAAACCGAGCTAAATTCATTACGGTGGGGGCGGTAAAGATACCCCCCAAAGTGCCACAGAGTATGTGCTGCTGACGGGACCGCTTCCAGCTGTGGACCCCGAGGCCGTTGTCGGGGAGGCAGCATTCGGATCTGTCTTGATGAGCAGTAAGTTGTGGGAGCGCCAGGCTGAGGGAGCAGCGTGAGCAGGAGTGCGGGGGGGGGGCGGTCTGAGCTGTCCAGTTTGAGTGGATGATTTGTCCGTTGACTCACTCGTGCAGGGCAACAGCCTTGCAACCGGTGACAAAGCAGAAGGGTCTGCTTTGTGGGGTTTGCGTCATTTAGCATGTGCTGTTTTGCTGTAACTGTGCTGAACGCTGTGTTCTGGCTTGGTTAGGGAGTGGGCATCCCAGCGGCCCCTGCCCCCCACCCCCACCCCGAGGAGCCGGGAACTGGCTGAGAGTTGAAGGGTTAGCGGGGACAGCGACATGGGCTGGACTGTGAGGGGCTGCGTGGCCAGCAGGGCTGGGATGTGGAAATCAGATGAGAGGTTTGGGGAGGAACTAGGGAGGTGGTGGAGGCCAGTGCCTGTGGATCCTGAAGGTAGAGCCGATCTCTGAAGTTTCAAGAACAGTGGGCACTAAGGGGTGGTCACCAGTGTGAGGTGGTGGATATGATTGTGTTTGGGAACCATCCCTCTGGCTGTGGCTTGCGGGGGAGTGGATCTGTCAGGAGCCAGGGTGAAGGTAGGGAATGGCTCTCACCGACTGAAGCCAGTCTGACCAAAGTCCTGCTTGGCCACCATTGTCATCCCCAACCTACTGAGTGGCTCACAGCTTAGCCCATGGAGCAGCGTGTCATGCAGACCCTGTTCCTGAGTTCACCCCTCCCTCGGCCTCCCCACTACCTTCCTTGGGAGAACACGTGTGTTGGCTGCTAGCCCACGCACTCTGAGTTCTTCCCCTTGGAGCCAAATTCTGTGCAGCCGGACCCAAGGAGAACAGGAAGGAGCCCACAAGATAGTAAGCCTGCTCCAGACCCACTGCTGACTCTGGAGGAGGTCAGGGCTGATTTCTGTCTGGCGCTCCTCGCCGGGCCAGGCACGTCTGCATGGGCGGGACTTCCCGGGGAGCAGAAGGCTTGGCAGGAGGAGCGGATTGCTCCACTGAGAGAGGCCCACAAGGTGAAGAGCTTAATTGTGCTGGATGCTACCCAGACCACTTGGGTCTCCCAAGGGCCAAGACCTGATTGGGAGGCTGGACTGGGAGGCTGGACGGACATGTTTGAAGGTCCCGAGGGCCCACCAGCATGCCCTGTGAAGGGCAAGTCAGAGGTGGGGTGTCCCTGCGGACGGACAGGGACTCTGTGGGAAGATGCCTGGGCCAGCACAGCCTCAGAGAGGGACGTCCTGCCCTGCTGCTTCGTGCTGCAGCGAACTCCTTTGAAAAAGCCACGGGCTGTACTGGGTCTCCCCTCACAGCTGGGGGGTCTTGCTCAACAGTTGCTTACCAAATACATACTTGGGGGCTAGGCCGACAAAGTTAAACTCTTGTCCCTGCTGTCGAGGAGTGCATCATCTAGTGAGAGAGAGTGATGTGTAAACTGATCATGACAGCACACCATGCCAAGTGTGTGAGGAAGGACGTGCCGCTGTCCTGGGACCCCGGAGGGGTGGAGGTCCCCGCAGCCTGAGCCAGTTGGGTCATGTCTCGTAGAGGAAGGAACATTTGATAGCCTGGACCCATTCTTCCCACTCAGGGATAGGGAAACATGCATCCAGCGTGGGGACTTCTCCAAAGATGCACACAAGCATCGTCACACCTCCCGGTTGATCCCACAGGATGCATGGCTCATGCCTTTAGAGTGGACACCTCTGTGGTCTCTTGTCGGAGCAATTTCATGAGCATCAGACCAGGGCGGAAAACAGGAAGTGATTTGGTAACGCGTGCTTCTTTGTTTGGGTTTTTTCAGCCCTGGGAGGTCGAACCATGACCCACAGCAGCACTTGTAAAATTTCTTCTTTCTTTTTCCATTTACTTTCTCTCATGTAGATTCTATGAAAAATTCCTAGCTTTGTTCTGACCCTGCTGTTCTGTCAGTTGCTCTCCCAACCTCCACACCTTGTCTGAAGCTTCTTAAGATATGGTTTCCAGTTTCTCCTGTGGCCTAAAAAGCTCTGCACCGCCAGCCGCCTGCCTGCCCTTCGCCGCCTCCCGGCGCTCTCCTCTTGGCTATTGCCCTACGTGCCCTTAGCCTTCTGCTGCTCTTAACCTGCTAAGGGAGTGCGTGCCACAGGGCCTTTGCATGTAGTACTCCCTCTGTCTGGGACCCAGTGCCCTCATGTTTCCTCCTGGCTGAATCCTTCTTCTGTTTCGGGTCCCTTCCCAGGCATGCTCCTCCTTCCCTTTCCCTCACTCCTCGTCAGACCACTGCAGTTTTCTGCTGTCAGCACACTCATTTCTGTCTGAGGTTACTCCACTCATTGATGTGTTTTCGTAGTTATGATGATGTCTCTCACTAGAATGTCAGCCTCGTGAGGGCAAGGACTTTGTCTTATTCTTCCCTGATGCTTTGACCTAGAGTTTGGAACCTGGTTGGTACTCAAGCAGTATTTGGTGAATATGTGCCTGTTGAATGCAAATTCCCAGACATCTGGGAGGGGTAATGTCTTCTTTTTTCATTGCTTTTTTGGGGTTAGTGTCTGCCTGTTTGGACTTTGTCCTTAATTTCTCCCAATTATCTTGATTATGTATCACATGAAAGAGTGAAGAGTTGTTTAGTGAAGACAAAATCCTCTCAAGCCAGTGGGAAGTGAAGGGACAGCCTGGACCAAGCAGGTTAGGAAAACAGGCAAGGCTGGGGACACGTACCTGGACGTGTGTCTGCAGCTACATGTATGTGCGGGTAACACCATGACAAAACTAGTGGCAGCCATCGTTTGGTGTTGCGGGGAATGGCGTGGGCTCTGGTGAGAGGTGGGTTCTGGTCCCCCTTCTGTGATCTTTACAATGTGGAGGTGGCTGATTGGTTTTAGCTCAAGTACAGAATCTCACTGGGGATGTTTCCTAGAGGTCCAGATAAAGAGGCTTCCGATGCCTAGCTCTGTGGGGAAGAGTGCTGTGACCAAGTAGCCATGGGTGCCAGGAGGGGCGGGGACACGTGTACCCGCACTTGACATTGCTGGGTTACATGGTCCTTGAAGCAGCTTTCTCTCTAAATTCCAGGCAGTACTCATCCATTGGGAACCCTAAGAGATGTGTTGGGGACCCTGAGTCTCCCACATCGGGAGACTTCATCTGCGGAGGCTGGTCTTGAGAGATGTGCTGAGAAAGCTCTTTGGGGGTAGGGAGTGATGGGCAGTCTGAGGAAGGTATGGATGAGGTGTGTGTTTTCCCTGCTGCTCAGCCAAAGCCCCTGAAATCCCAGTACCTAAGTGCAAGTCCTGCTGGGGGCTGGAGGTCTCTGTGCTGCTGGAAGCATGTTTTGAGGTCACGCCAGCTCTTTCCTCTGGTTGTGTGGATGGGATTCTGGATTTTGGCTTTGGAGGGAAATTGGGTGGCTTACAACTCGAGCCTTACTTCCTTCCAAAAATGCTTCAGGGGAACTTACAGTAAGAACACACCCAGAGGCTAGGACAGTGGGAAATAAAGCCAGAACATGAGATCAGAGGCCCCCAAAAGGAAGAGAAGACCGAATCTCCAGGAAGGTCCAGGGTCTCTCAGGCCAGGCCTTGGATTCGAGGAATAATCATCATTTGGTTTTATAAGGACAAAAGGATTCTTGGCTTGGAAAGGCAGCTGGCAGAGGCTAGGATACAAATCTGTGTTTTAATCTGTTTATTGAAATGTTTAAACATATTGTTTTTGTGAATACATCCAAAAGACACTGATTAACCAGTCTCCCAAGTGGTGGGGTGTGGTGGGGTCTTAACCCTGCCATTTTGTTCCCCATTTGGACCTTTAAAAAAGTAAAAATAAAAAATGAAGTCCTTACATAAGGAACTTTTGGAAGTGTTGGGGTAGGGGTAGAGAAACCAGTTTTTCTTGTTACAGCTGATATGTAAGGGTTTTCTTTCTGCTCTAAAAAATTAATCTACAAAAACAGTGGGTGACGCCAGCAAGATCACTTCAGGTGCTGGAAATGATTTCGTTTTTACGCTCTGTGATTAAAAGTCTGATAGCCAAGTGCCCAAGAGCCACATCACATCTTCCTAAACAGGGATACAGTTTGTGGGGAAACAAAACGCCCTGCTTTCCCTCGCTTTTTGTCTGTCACTCAGGCAGCCGGGGGCGATGGTTTGGGGAAATGAGTGGCAGCTGGCAATTACGGCAGGAGAACATAGGGTGTAATGGGCTCTGGGAGGCTTTGTACCTTTTCCCCGCCGCCGCCGCCATCCGAGCCGGTGCGAGGCGGGAGCCGGCCTGGTGGAGCCCTCTCCATCAGCGCGATGGGAGCTGTTCCGGAAAGGGTCAGGGGAGGGAGGCATTTATTCCCAAATAGCCCCCGCTGCGTCAGGACAGTTCGGGGGAAGCTGGCATGTGAGTCACAAGGACATCATCTGAGAGAAGTTCTGCCTGGTATCTTTCAAAAGACTCTTTTAAAAAAGCATGATGCTTCGGGAGTTATTTTAATGGACATCACAAAAATAATTTGAGGCCCATGTCCATTAGTATCATTACAGTAATGATACTGTTTGGGACCACATTAAGCGGTAAAAGCAAGTCAGTTTGAAGAAATCTGTTGTAACTCTAAATAAAGGTGCCACACAGCTTGGTGCTGAGGCACGCTGCGGCCCAGCCCCTTCCCGTCACAACCCCCCGAAGGGAAGGGCGTTGGTCCACGTCCCCCAGAAAGCCAGTCACAAAGTCCTGGCCAGGGCTGGGATGCGGCCGCCAGCCCAGCGCCCCTTCCACAGTCCCACAGCGCCTCTCTCCTCTGCGGAAGGAAGGAAGGAGGTGGGGGAGAGGGAAACTCGGTGGGAATCAAGTTTCCATTTCAATTATTCAGCTGATCCTTGACCCCCATTACCATGGATAATCAAAAACTGGCTGGATGCATCATGTTTTAAATAAAAACATTGTTTAAGTGGCCCCAAGGACGTGCAGACAGATAATTGCATGGGGCACTCGCGCAATTACCCTTCGGGGGGGGGCCCTTTTCTATCTGCACAGAAATGAGAACAGCAGCCGTCAGCACGAGGTCACACATCTGTGGAGTGCTCCTTTCTGAAGGGGCTCGACAGGTACACCTCATTTCCCAGCCCACATGGATTGTGATTACAAACCTCTTCTGACAGTGAGGACGGCATGTGGAGGATATGGAGGGGAGCTGAACCCCCCAGACTACTGGGCTTGAATGCAAATCCGAGTATGCGTGTCCCCAAGGCAACTCGTTGTAGAGCCCAGAGCTGGCTGTCCCACCGCCCCCTTTCCCCTGGAGAGGCCGGCCTCTGGCTTCCGCGTTAGGCAGGTCCTGCCTGGTTTGTATGTTTCTAAGGCTCTTGGTGCAAGGTCTGGGTTTGTCCCAGGGAGCAAGGGGTTGGATAGGGCTCGTCTTTCAGCAGACGCTGCCTGAGGGCTGCCTCTGTGCCCGGCCCCATGCGGGCTGTGCAGCTGGGCGTGTGCGAGGGCCTGGCAGAGAGGGAGTGCTGGCGACACACGGGGCACGCGGCCCAAGAAGGGCAGCACGTGCAGAACAGGAGATGGGCTGTGTGTGTCCATCTTGGGAGAGTCTGCAGAGCAGAAGGGGTGGCATCTGTCTTGCTTGGCCTTGTGTGGCCTTGGTTCTTCACATACTGGGTTCAGACAAACAAATGTTCATTTATTTGGTCCATACTTTTGGGACTGTGACACGGTGCTAGGTAGGCACTGTTCTAGGTCCATTCAGTGCTTTGCAGAGGGCCAGCAGAGGTGGGGCAGGGAAAGGCAGGTGGCAGGAGGTAGGGAGAAGGGCAGCACTGGAGGACCAGTCTGGCACCTGCTCTTGACTTGACCCGGGTGGCGGTGGGAATGACTTCTTTGTGCTCTGCTTGCCGGTGAGGCTGGGCGAATCCCCAGGCAGTCTGAGGTGGCGGGGGGCCGACTACAGCCAGTGCCTCTCCCTTCCTCTTTCAGCTGTGGGACGGCACACTCGGGGACCGGGGAAGGTCCTGAGACCGAACCCCAGAGGCAGGGAGCATTCTGCTTCTAGCTTGGGTTCTCAGTAGGAATGTGTGTGTGTCATTCTTCCTGCCTGGGCTCAGTGGGACCCCCAGGGTGTCCGGTGTCTCCTCCTGGTTCTGCTGTTGCTGCTGCTGCTGTAGCTGCTAAGCTCGCTTTGTCCCACGAACAGTCCTGGAAGACTGTGGTGTTGCCTGATAAAACTTGCTCCTGGCAAAGGAGTGATCTTTTCTGTTTGTTTCCTTGGGGGTAAAAGGCTGGAGAGAGCAAGTTCACCATTCTTTGGAAATTACATTTCTTTTCTTTTTTTGTTGACTATTGCCAATGCCAAGCTCATCGGCTGTCTGCACCCACTCTGGAGAGTTAGGTCATTCTGCTCAAGAACTCGACCTGGGAGTGATTATTGTTACATTGAGGTAGGAATTGCACCATGAAACCCATCCTCTGAAAGTGTGCAATTGAGTGGTTTTTAATATATTCACACAGTTGTGCAGTCACCACTATGATCTAGTTCCAGAACATTTTCAGCACCCCCAAATAAACCTTGTGCCCATTAGCAGTCCTTCCCCCCAACTCTCCCAGCCCATGGCGACCGCAAATCCACTTTCTGCCCTGTGGGGTTGCCTATTCTGGACACTTACTAGAGATGGAAGCCCACAACATGAGTCCTTGTGTGTCTGACTTCTCTCACTTAGTGCGACGTTTTCAAGGGTTGTCTGTGTGATAGCAGGTGTCAGGACTTCATTTCCTTTCTGTTGCCTAATGATGGCCTGTCCATTGTATGGACGTTCGGATGTTTATCTGTTCATTGTTGACATACTTATTTTCGATCAACTCCAAAAGGTGTTTTTTTTTTTTTCTGTTACTGTTTGTTTAAAACAAATCATTGTTTTAGCTCTTGTACAGGAAACCTTGTTAATTTATCTTTTTTTTTTTTTTAAAGATTTTATTTATTAATTTATTTGACACAGAGAGAGAGAGAGAGAGAGAGAGAGAGATCACAAGCAGGCAGAGAGGCAGGCAGAGAGAGAGGAGGAAGCAGGCTCCCCGATGAGCAGAGAGCCCGATGCGGGGCTCGATCCCAGGACCCTGAGATCATGACCTGAGCCGAATGAAGGCAGCGGCTTAACCCACTGAGCCACCCAGGTGCCCCTGTTAATTTATCTTAATGAGGAGTGTTCAGACTATAACTTTGGAGAAAAAAGGCAAATCAAAGACCTTTTAGGACAGAGAGACAAATTTGTCCTTGAGGACCTTCTTAGCTAAGCCTGGGGATACATCTGAGTCAGGCCCCTCAGAGAATGGGGGTGGCAGTGCCCCAGGGAGCCTCACCCCTTTCTGCTTTGGTCCCTCCTTTCCAAAGCATTCAAGCTGCTAGGGCCCTACCTCATGGCTGGCAAGGCCCTTGTCTTCACCATGAAAGCTTGATGTCTTGTTGACTCATGCTGGCTTGTGTTTCCAGTATCCCCCATGCCTCTCTCGTCCAGTTGCCTGTGGCCCTCTCCCTGTTGGGGCAGCGGAACATGTGGAAGTCTTTGGCCTTCATGAACTTTCCGGTCTTCCCAGCTTGCCTCTTGCTGCCACTTTTGCCCATCAAACTCTTCCACATCTGGCAGTGCCCAGCTCATCTGTCATTTCCTCCAGGAAGGCTCCTGAAACCTTCTTCCTCTGGGCTCTGGCAAAGTTTTGTTTGTATGTCTGTTGTGGCCAGGGGTGTTTCTGACAATATTTAGCGACAGAAGAGGTGCAGCCCCACAAATCAGACCAGATGGTGTCGGAGCCAGGCAGGTAGTTACTCCTGGCTGCTGGGCTCGGGAGATATTCGGGGCCGGGCGGGGGGGGGGGGGGGGGGGGGGGGGGGGGGGGACACTGAGGTGTGGCTGTGCCACACATACCAACTGAGTTCCATCTCGCTTGCACGGACTGGTCGAATCACAGCTGGTTCTGCGTCAGTCACTTTCCCATCTTCAGCTGTGCGCTCCCTGTGGCCTCT
The DNA here is from genome assembly GCF_002288905.1 of Enhydra lutris kenyoni. NCBI lineage: Eukaryota > Metazoa > Chordata > Mammalia > Carnivora > Mustelidae > Enhydra > Enhydra lutris. The sequence continues at coordinate 3,861,874 of NW_019154090.1, read as the reverse complement.
GTAGCCAGTGAGGTGTCTGCTTCCTAATGTAGGGGGGCGGGGAGTGGAAGCCACATTGATCTGCACCATTTCATTCTTCCAAAGCCCAGATCACTCAGCCAGATGAAATCTGCCCCCAAACCCAACCTAGCCGAACACGAGTCTTAGATACTTGACCAGCTGGACATGACTGATGGCAAAGTGGGGCAAGGAAGCCTCCGTCTCCCAGTGAGAACTGGTGCATTCAGAGCAATGGGACGCCAGCCTAAAGGAGTGAATATGCCCCAGTGCACATGTCCAGAGCACATCTGGTCAGCCTGGTCTCTCTGAGTGCACTTCTTTCCAGCGGCGCGCCCGTTTTGCTCTCGGCCTCCACCCCTTAGAACAGCTGCGTTTTTCACCCTCCATTGCTGTCCTGTTTGCTCCTTTCAAAGTTGTGGGGAGAGAGGGGGACTCAGCATGGGTGCACAGCTTAAGGGATACCCAAGATGCAGTCAGGGGATCATAGTTCACTACACTGTGTCACAAATAAAAATGAACATGGACAGTTCCAGGTTGAACAAAATATCAAGTTGTAAGTGGAGACAGCACCGCAGAGATCCTTGTGAGGTCTCCCGCCATCATCACCTGCAGTGGAAATGCTCGTTCTGGGCCCTTGGGAAGCTCCAGGTGTGCATGTGGAGGCTGTGCAGATGCTCTTTCCAACCCCACAGCCAGGAGGAGGACCACCCCGGCTCTGCTTCTTACCAGCCTGCCTGGAAAAGCCTCCCCTGTGATGCACGGGACCACACACCCTCATTTCCAGGGGGCAGCCTCTGTTTATGGGTCGTTAGATCAATAATCACAATTACTAGATGTGAGCTGTGGCTTTGTTTTTTTTCCCCCATCTGTGTCGGTCTCTTCCTGTTTTCTAAGGGCTGCTACTGTGACATTAAGTAATGTATAGAAAATCATGTACTTCCTATTTCGGAGCCAGCCTGGGTTTCGTCTCTGGTTGAGTCTCCTCCGTGCTGCTCAGAATGGTGCTTTTCTAGTTCAGCATGGAGTTGACTCAAAGGCCAAGCAATGGGGGAGCCATCCTCTTTTGCTTTATTTTCTAAGATGCAGGGAACATCTCTCTGTGCTTTGAGATTCTGCCTGCGGAGTTGGGATGGTGGAAGATGCCTCAGACACCTTCTCGGGGAAGAGTTGCAGACTCCCTACACAGAGGAGCAGGAGGGCGCCTGAGCCCCCTCTGTCCTGGGCAGAGGGGGCAGCCCACAGGTCTCTTCGGGAGCTATGGCTGTCTTCTCAGTTTCTGGCCAGGTCATTTGTATTTGAGTGGGAGCATCATTGAAAATCATCAAGCTTCATAAAGGTATGTAACAAACATGTCCCATGAGATAAGCATATAGAAGATGTCAGCTTAAAAAAACAAGCTTTCTTTAAGCCTGTGTTCTTAATGATATATTTATCTTTAAGCCTGCAGTTAAAAAGAAATACCGCATAAAACCGGGTCTGACCCAGTTCAGTAATTCTCTTGTGTGCTTAACAGCACTGTTGCTTTTGTCAAAATATTGACTGCAATTCATGATGGCCGTCAGAAACCAGGCCTACCATCCGTGTTTGACTAAACATGAAAACAAGCTTAGGAAATTTGTGGCTTTGTAAGCACTTTTTTCTAGTGATAGACCTAATTAAAATGAAGGTGTGAATTGTTTAGAAATACTAGTTATGTTAGCCTAAGAGTGTGCAAAACTAAATGTACAGTAGATTCTAAAAAGCTATTTGATACAGAGCCATTTATAGTGCTTCTGCTGATCACCCAAGGGTAGCATTTTTCAATGAGATTTACAAGGGACCATGGACCCTGGACCACGTATTTACACACATACTTGGCTTCCCAGTGTCCAAAATAGCTGAGAGCTGCAGGGTCTGTCAGATAAGCCATGGAGCCATGCTCTGAGAGGTAACATGCCTCTCTGTTCCCGTAGCAAATCTTTCTGTGAGAATGAAACCAGAGATGTTATCTGCCAAAATGCAGTGAGGGACAGGATGCGAGCTAGAAAAATGATAGCGTCGGCTGGCTGGGAAAAGCAGAATCAACGTCAGGGCCAGTTTAAAATAATGTGCCTAATTCTACTGCCCCAGATAAGAGCAGGCATTTTGGACCACAAGGCTAATGTCAGTTCGAGGGAGCGTGGAGGTTCTGCAGCCATCTTGGGGACTGTGGGAAGATCCTGAGGACACAAAGGATGAAGACGGGCTTCCTCAGTTGCACTTCAGCTGAGAAATTGAGGGAGGGGTGCGGCCACGGAGGAGGGGAGCCATGTGATCCGGGTCATCCAGAGGAACCTAAATGATCACTGCGTGGTGGCCTGTGGGAAATGAGGCCACCACAAAAGGCAAATGGGTACTGGCCAGAGACTTTTTTCCTGGTAGAAATTGTGAACATGTATGCAGAGAACCAAGCTCGTAGAAGGGAGCTGGGGGAGTTCTGTTTGATTAAGAGGGAAGATCCCAACACGTGGGGCACCTGCTCTGCACACACCAATCACATCTACTGTGTTTCCAGTTCTTTGAAAAAGTGGACATGAGCCCCACTCCTTGTATCAGGAATGCTTGGCGTGGAGAAGTTGGATGGCTTAGTCAAAGTCACAGAGTTTGTCAGGAACAGCAGACTCAAAGACAGGTGTTGTCTCTGGAGTCTGGGAATTCTAGCACCCACGCGGCCCTTCAGGGTGTGGTGCTGTGGTGGTGGTGGAGTGTCCCTGGGATGGTCGCACTGGGGGGGTTTCTGCGGGGCCCATTTGGGGCATCCGGAGGTAGCCTTTTCTCTGCTTGGCTTGCAACCAAGTGAGCGCGGTCTTTGCAGACCTTCATTGCGTTAGCTGTGGTTTCATGATGACCACTCGGTATTCATAGCCATGGTGGAGCTTTCCATATACGGTAGTGATGTCCTGTGGGCTTCGAATATAAGAATACATAAGGAAAAGGGGTTGGTACAAAGAAGACCATGTCAAGGAAAATGATGCACATTGAGGCCATTTCTCCAAGGGGAGCCTTGTGGAACTCCAGGCTAGGGACATGGTTTTAGTTTAGGGAAACTATGGGCGCTGCATTAAAAACATCGATTCACACACTGGCAGGGTGGTTCCTATTTCAGTTATTTATTTATTTATTTACTATTTATTACTTTAATAAATTAGCCTTTTGTTTTGTGATAATTGTAGATTTGCATGTGGTTGTAAGAAATATTCAGAAAGATCCCGTGTAGCTTTTATCCAGCCCTCCCCCCCCCCCCGCCTGTGGTAACGTTTTGCAGATCACAATTAGGATATTGATGTTGGGAAGGTCAAGTTGCAGATCATTTCCATCATCAGAAATGTCCCTCCCTCATGGTCTCGCTCACTTTTCTCCTGCCCTCCTCCTCCTAACTCCTAGTAACCACCAGTGTATCCTCCAGTTCTAGAATTTGTCTCTTTAGGAATGTTATATGGGTAGAGCCACACAGCGTGTAGCCTTTAGGATTAACTTTCCTTGCGCAGCATAATTCTCTGGAGAGTCATTCCAGTTCTATGTATTAGTAGTTTAGCCCTTCTTTTTTTTTTTTCCCCCTTAGTTTAGCCCTTCTTATTGCCAATTAGTATTCTATGATGTGGGTGTACCACAGTTGGTTTTAACATTGGTCTGTTGAAGGACATCTGGGCTGATTCTAGGTTTTGGTTCTTATAAAGCTGCTAAGAACATTTGTGTACAGGTTTTTGTGTGGACAGAACCTATCCTTTCTCTGGGGTAAATGCCCAGAAGTGCAGTCCCTGGATTGAGCGGTAGTTGGATCTTTAATTTTTTTTTTTTTTTTGGAAACTGCCCAGTTCTTTTCCAGAATGACTGTACTTTTCCACACTCACACCACCAATGTGTCTAGTGAATGCACATCCGCCCCTGTGTCTGGTGGTGTCACTGTGCTTTGTTTTTGCCATTCTGATAGGTGTGCGGTGATATCTCACTGTGGTTTTAATTTGCATTTCTCTGACGGCTGACAGTGTTGAGCATCTCATGAGCCTGTGAGTCTGAGTCTGCAGTACTCTTCGCTGTCTTCTAAATAGGGGCTTTCACACAGCAACGATTTCTCATCTTCAGCTCAGGTCTGAAAACTTTTTTTTTTTTTTTTTTAGAGAGAGAGAAAGAACACAAACAGGAGGAGGGACAGAGAGAGAGGAAGAAGCAGACTCCCTGCTGAGCAGGAAGTCCGATGTGGGGTCGGATCCCAGGACTCTGGGATCATGACCCAAACCGAAGGCAGACACTTAACCAACTGAGCCATCCAGGGGCCCCTGAAAACTCTCTCCTATGCCCTAGAGCCTGAAGATTTTCTCCAGTGTTTTTTCCTAGAGCTTTCTGGTTTTACTTTTTATATTCAAGCCCCTTTCACATTTTGAATTAAATTTTGTCTACAAAAGGGGGGAGGTTGAGGCTGAGTTTATTTTTTGTACCTATGCATGTCAGTTGCTGAAAAAGTTACATACTCCCTCCACTGAATTGCCTTTGAACATTTGTTCACAATCAGTTGGGTATATTCACATGGGTCTGTTCCTCTGCGACTACAGCACAGTCTTGGTTCTGTGGCTGTGTAATACATTTTCTTTTTTTTAAGAAAAAAATTTTTTAAAGATTTTATTCATTTATCTGAGAGAGAATGAGTGAGAGAGAGCATGAGAGAGAAGAACGTCAGAGGGAGAAGCAGACTCCCCAAGGAGCTGGGACCCCGATGTGGGACTTGATCCTGGAAGTCCGGGATCACGACCTAAGCCCACGGCAGTGGCTCAACCAACGGAGCCACCAGGCGCCTTGTGTAATACATTTTCAAATCATGTAGACTGATTTGATCATTTTCATTTTATTATCCATTTTCAAAACTGAGTTATTTCAGTTCTTTTACCTTTCTATATAAATTTTAGAATAGTCTTGTCTATGCCCATAAAAAGTCTTACTGGGGTTTTGATAGGAACTGACTTGAGCCTGCACGTCAGTCTGGTGAGAACAAACATCTTTACTAAGGTCAGTTTTCCAGTCTGTGGACACAGTGTCTCCTTCTGCATTTAGACCTTCTTTGAGTTCTTCCATTAGTGCCTTGCACTTTTCAGCAGATAGGTCCTGCACAGGTTTCATTAGATTTATACCTAAGTATTTCCATTTTTGAGTGATTTTAAGTGGCATTGTATTTTAAGCTTTGGTTTCCAGTTTGTTGCTAGTTATGAAAGTAGAATTAACTTTTATATGTTGAACTTGTATCATGTGACTTTGATGAATTTATTAGTTCTAGGAATTTTTTTCGTAGATTTCTTGGAATTTTCTACGTAGACAGTCACGTCATCTGCAAAAAGGGGCAGTTTATTTCTTCCTTTCCTATCCATAGGTCTTTGATTCCCTTTCTTGCTTTATCACGCTGGCTGGGACTTCCAGTACGTGCTGAATGAGAGTGACAAGAGAGGCGTCTTTGTCTTCTTCCTGATCTTAAGGAGGAAGTATTTCAGCTTTTTGCCATTAAGTGTAGTATCAGCTGTAGATGGTTTGTTTTTTTTTAAAGATTTTATTTATTTATTTGACAGATGGAGATCACAGGTAGGCAGAGAGGCAGGTAGAGAGAGAGGAGGAAGCAGGCTCCCTGCTGAGCAGAGAGCCCGATGTGGGTCTTGATCCTAGGGCCCCGGGATCACTACCACGCCGAAGGCACCCACTGAGCCGCCCAGGCGCCCCTCAGCTATGGATGTTTTGCAGGTGCTCCTCATCACGTTGAGAGACTTTCCCTCTCTTTCTGTGTTCTGAGAGATTCTATCACGTGTAGGTTTTGACTTTGAAAGCTTTTTCTACGTCCATTGGTGTGATCATGTGATTTTCCTCCTTTACTGTGTTAATGTGGTGGATCCCATTAGTACATCCTTGGAACTCTTGGCCGTGAAGAACTATACTGTAGAGTCTGTTAACATTTTTGTGAAGGACTCTGCCTCGGTATCCACGAGGGATGTTGCTCCATAGTTTTCTGTTTTCTGCTGTTGCTTTGGTGTCAGGATAACGTGTAGATTCATAAAATTAGTTAGGAAGTCTTCCCTCCTCTTCTGTTTCCTGCAAGAGATTGGTGTTGATTCTTTTCTTTCTTTCTTTTTTTTTTTTTTCTAAAAAGATTTTATTTATTTGACAGGGACAGACAGAGCAAGAGAGGGAACACAAGCAGGGGAAGTGGGAGAGGGAGAAGCCGGCTTCCCAATGAGCAGGGAGCCGAATACGGGACTCGATCCAGGACCCTGGGATCATGACCTGAGCTGAAGGCAGACACTTAACCAACTGAGCCACCCAGGCGCCCCAATGTGTTGATTCTTTTTTTAAACATTACGTAGAATTCTTCAGTGAAACCATCAGGGTCTGGAGACTTCTTTTTTGGGAGCTTTAAAATTACAAATTCTATCTGTTTAATAGAGTGGTATACAAATGATATCTTTCATATTCGGCAACTTGTGGTAGTTTGTGCTTTTTGAGGAATTTGTCCATTTTATCTAGGTTATCAGATTTATCTGAGTGTCCTGTTTATTCACAGAATTCCCTTTTTATCCATTTGGTATCCACAGGGTCTGTAGTGATATCCCTGATTCTTTCCTGATACTACTAATGGATGTCTTCCCTCATTTTTCCTTTCTCAGTATTTATAGAGATTTTGAAGATCAATTTTATTGATCTTCTGAAAGAACAAGCTTTTCCTTTCATTGACTTTATTATTTTTCTCTTCCAACTTTATTGATTGCTTTCCTTTTCCTTATTATCTCCTTCTTTCTGCTTGCTGTGGGCTTACGATGCTCTTCTTTCACTAGGTACTTGAAGTAGGAGCTTAGATTTTTGCTTTGTGGTTCTCTTACTTAAGGCAAGCCTTTAGTGCTCTCTGTTTCCCTCTGAGCACTGTGCTAGCTGCTCCCCACAAATTCTGAGAGGCTCATTCGGTGGTGGTGTTATTGTTGCTACCCTTGATACCTCGTCTTTAAACACCTGGGTTGCTTAGTGGTATGCTGATTCTTTCTAAGCGTTGGGAGATTTTCCCGTTACCTTTCTGTTATTGACGTCCAGTTTGATTTTATTCTGGGCAGAGAACACACTGTATGATTTCAGTTCTTACTAAGGTTTGTGTTACAGTCTGGGAGATGGTGTGGCATCTGGATCCTGGCAGGAAGTAAAAATTACACAGGTTATACAAGAGAAAGTTAAAACAAGAAGTAATATCCTTTGTTGAGAGTGACTATAATATGTAAGGAAATTTTGTAGGGTACTTTAGGATTGAGAGGAAGGAAAAACTTGGAAGAGGTTCCTACCTCATCGGAGAGGCTATGGCTTGGATCTCGAACAGCAGAGAAGCTGACTGATGTAGCCAGACTGGAGCTTGCCTGGAGTCACTGGGTGAACAATAGGCCACATTCCGGATCGTAGGCCATCAGCAGGTGATGGACAATAGGTGACATGGGTGTACATTGGGCATCTGGACACCAGTGGAGACAGAGGCCTTTGGAGCTAATGGGCTGCATGGGCGGGAGGTGGAGTGGTTGTGGACAGCGCAGCCACAGGAGGGCTGTGCCCAGGATACAGAAGGAGCTGCACAACTGTGTGACTCTCCGGCCATAGGCAGGCTTTGGTTTCCGCCCGTGGGGGTGCAGACAGCTCAGTGTCAGGCTGAGGCTGTAGGATCGCAGGGGCGTGTGTGTGGGGACCGGCAGGGCAGGCTCCGGCAGAAGTCCTTGTACCCACACCGCTGACCCTCTCCTTGGCCCCTGCTAAAAATTGTAGGAAGCCTCTCCTTCCTGGAATGTCCCTTAACATTGTGCCCTCTTTAAAATCTTAAAGGAATTGCACTGTTTATAGTATAGCATATGTCGAAGGGTGCATTTGGTACTGACAGGCAATAAATTCATAACTGACATGGCCTGCCCCTGGGGCCACTCAGCTTCCACGTACATATTGGGACTTCCTTAACACAATGAAACAACTCTGTATTTCTGCCTAACAAGATACATCTTTCCTTCCTGCAATTGAAGAAGTTTTAACTCTTTCAAAAAAAGAATAAACAGTCATTATATCCGTCACAGGATATATTAATTACTACCCGGAGTAAGTCAAGGGCTTCCTGAATATTCTCTTCCCTAAAGACCAATTTGTAAAGTTAACCTCCAATAATAACTCATGCATAAAATCTAAAAGTATGAAGGAGAAGAAAGAAGTAGAGGATGATTACTATATGTAAACAGACCCTTCTGTACAGCATGCATAGAGATCACACATAAAGCTCTTCCTGTCGTCCTTTCTGCAGGCGGCCATGAAGTTGTGGTCCATTCCAGAGTTTTCTTGCCCTCAGGGCAGGACCTCAGCTGTTCTGTGTTCTTTACCCTTGGATTATGTAGTATTCCCTAAAAAGTTCGAGTATTTAGTTTTTCCTCTAGCTACTGTCATTCTAGTATGTGGCTAAATGTCCCTCTGGGGAAGACTAGAAGGAAGATCAAGTGTGTCTTTGTGGCGAAAGCAGACCTGGCACCCCTGTCCTTCAGGGACCTCTGACCTGTCACTTAGATCTGAAAACTGGATACAAGGTCATGATTGTC